>NW_026652295.1:34177835-34396604 GCF_009828535.3 Hylobates moloch | reverse complement strand
AAAAAAAAAAAAAAAAAACTGCTGTTGTACTAATTTTTAAAACTCCATTTGTAATCAGTGAGGATTTATGTAGCCCTGCTGTTACCCTAACACTATCTTTTCATTCTGCATGGCACATTTATTCCCAAGGATATCATTTCCTAAGACACTCTCGAACACTGTAAGAGGTTTTTCTATTAAAGGAGACAGGCTTTTCTTTTCCTGATTAGGGAGTGCTGACTTGCCAGTCACATAGGCTAGGCTCCTAACTCTCTTTACACTTAATCTTCTGATTTTCTAAAGACCTACGAATTGGCCAGGCATGGTGGCTCACGCCTGTAATCCCAGCACTTTGGGAGGCCAAGGCAGGTGGATCATGAGGTCAAGAGATTGAGACCATCCTGGCCAACATGGAAGAACCCCATCTCTACTAAAAATACAACAATTAGCTGGGCGTGGTGGCACGCGCCTGTAGTCCCAGCTACTCTGGAGGCTGAGGCAGGAGAATCACGTGAACCCAGGAGGCAGAGGTTGCAGTGAGCTGAGATCATGCCACTGCACTCCAGTCTGGCCGGCAGAGCAAGATTCCATCTCAAAAACAAAGGACCTAGGAATCAGGAACTTCCCATCTGGGACAGTCTAGGGAGTACTTCCTATGTAAAAGTTAATGATGTACTTGTCAAACACTAAAGAGTCATAAGTAGATGTCTGAATTTTTTTGTTTTGATTTTTTTTGTTTGGTACAGAATCTCAATTTCTAGCCATGTGTGATTATAATGTAAGAAAGACCTGGGCTGGGCGTGGTGGCTCACACCTGTAATCCCAGCACTTTGGGAGGCCAAGGTGGGCAGATCACGAGGTCAGGAGATCGAGACCATCCTGGCTAACATGGTGAAACCCCATCTCTAGTAAAAATACAAAAAAATTAGCCGGGCATGGTGGCGGGTGCCTGCAGTCCCAGCTACTCAGGAGGCTGAGGCAGGAGAATGGTGTGAACCCAGGAGGCGGAGCTTGCAGTGAGCCGAGATCGTGCCACTGCACTCCAGCCTGGGGGACAGAGCAAGACTCCATCTCAATAAAAATAAAAATAAAAAAAAAGGGCCGGGCGCGGTGGCTCACGCTTGTAATCCCAGCACTTTGGGAGGCCGAGGCGGGCAGATCATGAGGTCAGGAGATCGAGACCACGGTGAAACCCCGTCCCTACTAAAAATACAAAAAAATTAGCCAGGCGTGGTGGCGGGCGCCTGTAGTCCCAGCTACTCGGAGAGGCTGAGGCAGGAGAATGGCGTGAACCCAGGAGGCGGAGCTTGCAGTGAGCCGAGATCGCACCACTGCACTCCAGCCTGGGTGACAGAGCGAGACTCCGTCTCAAAAAAATAAAAAATAAAAATAAAATTAAAAAAGACCTGTTCTTCTTATGAATAATAACTTAGAATCACCTTTATATCCAGGTATGCCCCTTTCCGGCCAAAAAAGGGAAACTCAGGAGGGCTGAATTGCTAGGGTTTAGGGTGGGGAAGTTTGGGCATGAAATAACCCACGTTAGTATTTACTGAGTCTTTGCTTTTTTCTCCATTAAGATAGGGATGTGGAAGGAATGCTTTAGGAATAATCTTAAGTTTTTTTTTTTTTTTTTTTTAATGATCTGTAAATTTTCCCAAGGGAACAAGAGTTACTTCATATTGAGCCAAATAGCAATCAGCTTTCCAAAGGCCTTCTTTTCTTTTGTGCTTTCATAGACTGTCCTCTTTTTTTTTTTAGGCCTTTGAACTGGCCACAGGTGACTATTTGTTTGAACCTCACTCAGGGGAAGAGTACACTCGAGATGAAGGTGAGTCCCTTTAACCATGGATGTGTGTGCGTGGTATTTACACTTTCCACATTTAGCTAACATCATTTGTTAGTACTGAAGAGCCTTAGTCTTGTTAGTGTGCAAAGCATATGTAAATCCCAGAAAAGTTAGAAATATAAAAGACATTTTATATTAGATTTTTAGATATTTTCTGAAAGATACTAAAGAGCTCTGTCAGAGTCAAAAGGCCACAGTTTACCTAAAACTTCTGTGTGCTGGACAAATTTTTCTTCAACATCTAGTTATCTTCCTTTCTATATATATCAGTGGTTCATTCTTTACCCAGTTTTTTACCTTTTCATCAACCTGTTGCTCAATTATGCCTCCAAATTTATTTAGAGGTCGGTTATTTTAATATACACACACTACTTGAATGCAGAGACTATATCCTATTTCTATAAATTCTGCCAACATTTAGCATTCTTTTTTCCCTTTTCTGAATATAAAACTGTAATTTTTTCTTTTTTGGAATTCCATTTTAAAAGAAAGTAGAATGGATTTACATGTTGTGGTAGCCAGTGGGAAAAGCCTAAGCTGCCAGTTACTTTGAGAGACTGTGGAAGCAGGCAACTGTGTGTGTCTGATTTTTCTATTATGATGGCATCCAGATAACTAAATGGGTTAATAATTTGAACAAACAAAATGTGTTTTGGTGTTGTTTTTTTTGAGACAGAGTCTCACTCTGTCACCAGGCTGGAGTGCAGTGGTGCAATCTCGGCTCACTATAACCTCCACTTCCCTTGTTCAAGCGATTCTCCTGCCTCGGCCTCCCGAGTAGCTGGGACTACAGGCGTGTGCCACCATGCCCAGCTAATTTTTGTATTTTTAGTAGAGACGGGGTTTCACCATGTTGGCCAGGATGGTCTCTATCTCTTGACCTCGTAGTCCACCCACTTTGGCCTCTCAAAGTGCTGGGATTACAGGCATGAGCCACCACACCCAGCCAAGAAAATGTTTTATACCGTTGATCCAGCTTATGTTTTATTTGTAGGATTAATGAGGATTATTTTGAGAGATCACTACAGCATCTACCCTCCCAATGTAGAGAACATGTTCTTTACTTTTTGTACTTTCCTTGAGTCTTTGGGAACGCGTATTTCATGCTCTATGGAACCAAGAGTGCTCTTTGTTTCTCAAAATGTGGTCTTCTGGGATATTAATAGGTAATGTTAGTAGGACCTGCTACTATTTCTAATGAATACCATTTGGAAAATGCTATGCTATCTAATTCCCATGAATGCCTATTTAAGTAGGTACAGTTTGGACATATTTTGTATATATAAGCCCCATGTTAGAGGATACTATAATTACTACTTGATTTTACCTACTCTCTGCTTGCTATTTTTCTGGGTTATAGGTTTGGGGTTATAGGCTTACACTGTTTGGGGTTATAGGCCTAGAAACTAACTACTATGTTTGTTTGGGAGGGTAATTAATTTGTTTTCTCTTTACTTCCCTGGATTCTCCATAAATGTTAGTGTGTGGTACAGAACACATATAGTGGCTAGAATTATATCGAGTGTTACCTTATGCTACCAAACCTGAAAATTTTAATACATATGCAGAGTCCCAAATAAGGGGACAAGGAAAAACCATCTTCCCTAGATATTTAGATTCTAATTTATTCCATCCTATACCAGTTAGTACTAATAGTCCTTAGGTCAAACATCAGCCCCGCCGGTGCTGTTCTACTGCAGTTTGGCCTATAAGAGCAGGAACAAGCAAACCCTTACCCCTGACTAGTGTGTGCATAGTTTGTTACGAGTCATGGTAGGACAGGAGCCTGAGTACCATGTCCTCTACTCTGGCTTTCCACAACCCTGATGGGATAATACTTGATAATTTTATCTGTCAAGTATATCAATCCTATCATAAGCCAAAATAGGTTGCAGGAATTAAATGTAACAATTTCAAGGGAATCCCTTGGTATAGGAAAAATATTTAAAGAACCAATATTTTACTTGGAAGTTATACTTAAGTTTCTAAGAACTTAAGAAGCTCTCTTAGAAATTATAGTCTTAAGTTTTTCCGTGGTATTCTCATTTTGGTTATTGTTAATGGTAAAAACACACTTGCAGGTCCTGCCAAAAACCAGCAGAAAATTCTTGGCATGCAGGTACTTGTTACCAAACCATAAATTCAGTCAAAACTGCTCAAAGGTTGTAGGGAAGTCATAAATGTGAAGTCCTCTCTAAATGACACCACTAACTCCTTTACATGAGAAAGATAAATCCTGAAACCTTCACAAATTCCCAGATAATATGGATGTCTCTAGCATGTTATTTCCCCTATAAGATACAAAACTGGAAATTTAACCCTTAATGATTCTGTAACTACAGGATAAAAGTATTTTATAAAGCTTTTTTTCTGGCCAGGAGTATTCTGCCCAGGTGTGGTGGTTCACGCCTATAATCCCAGCACTTCAGGAGGCTGAGGTGGGTGGATTGCTTGAGCCCAGGAGTTTGAGACCAGCCTGAGCAACATGGCAAAACCCCATCTCTACAAAAAATACAGGCCAGGCACAGTGGCTCACACCTATAATCCCAGCATTTTGGGAGGCCAAGGCGGCAGATCACTTGAAGTCAGGAGTTCGAGACCAGCCTGGCCAACATGTGAAACCCTGTCTCTACTACAAATACAAAAATTAGCTGGACGTGGTGGTGTGCACCTGTAATCCCAGCTACTCAGGAGGCTGAGACACAAGAATCACTGGAACCCAAGAGGCGGAGGTTGCAGTGAGCCGAGATGGTGCCACTGCACTCCAGCCTGGCGACAGAGCAAGACTCCATCTCAAAAAAAAAAAAAAAAAAAAGTTTTATATTCTTAATTTCTGTCACCTGCAGAGAGAAAAAAAAAAAATAAAAGGCAGTAGATCTACCTGAGGTGTGTGTACTGGTTGGTCCCAGACTCACCTGGTTAAGAAGCTGCATGCCTCCCTGGTGGCGCTCATGGTCCGTGTTCATACTATGATGGTTACAGATCATCAAGTAGCTATACTTTAAAATGTTTGTGCTAATCTTTACTTTTAAAAAGAGATTTTAGGAAAAAATTAAAAGCTTTAGACAAGACATAAGATCATTGGTTTTCATTTGAGTTTTAGCTCATATTAACCCTGAAGTTTAAGTTAGGCCATTCATGCTTTTTGAAGTTCTACTTTCTCATCTTTAAAATGGGGTATCAGCCAGGTGGTGGCTCAGGCCTGTAATCCCAACACTTTGGGAGGCCAAGGCAGGAGGATTGCTTGAGCCCAGGAGTTGGAGACCAGCTTGGCAGTATGCCAAGACCTCATCTCTACAAAAAATGTTTTAAGTCAGCCAGGTGTGGTGGCACATGCCTGAAGTCCTAGCCACTGGGGAGGCTGAGACAGAATGATCACAAATAATAGTTCTAGAATGCCTAACACATATTTGGACAGTTTTTTATCTTACCTAAAGAACCTACCTGAACCTAGATACATAGACAAAATAGAAGTAAAGATGAAGATAAGCCTCCAAAATCCAGAATGGGACTTGCCAGACACTATTGAGTGACCAACTACCTGAAATAATTCTTGGCCTTCCCAGTCAGTCTTCCCTTCAGTATCCTTGGTTTTATTTGTAGTTACTTTTAAACAGCTAGTCCTTGAAAAAGCTATTCATAGAAAAACCTTTTACAGCGTGTCCTTGATCTGTTCTTCTCACCCTTCTATTTTAGACCACATTGTGCACATTATAGAGCTGATAGGCAGAATTCCAAGACACTTTTCCCTCAGTGGGAAATATTCAAAAGACTTCTTCAATCACAGAGGTAGTATTGTTACATGAGTTTTAATGTAGGACCCAGGGATACTTCAGGAAGCAGAGCATTCACACCAAGATTGTTTTTGTTTATCACTGAATCCACAAAAAGTTGACTTTGTGAATTCTCCATTAGTTGGATAGAGTCTTCCTCTTCCCATTTAGGATAGAAAGCAAGCCTGATATGCTTTAGAAAGAGGTGTGCATGCTACTCTTTCTGCTATTTTCTAGAGCTGCATTTGTTACTCTTGTTACGGATCTTTTTTTTCCCCCTCTTGAAATGTTCGAAATATACAGATCACATTGCATTGATCATAGAACTTCTGGGGAAGGTGCCTCGCAAGCTCATTGTGGCAGGAAAATATTCCAAGGAATTTTTCACCAAAAAAGGTAAAGTAAATGTGCTCCCAGACATTAAGGAGGCAGAAGTGTTTAAAAATGAAGAGGTAAGCACATATTCCCAATGTCCTACAGAATGATGGGCCTACCTTGAATGCTAACCTGTGACTTAGCAAAGAGGTAAAAAAAAAAAAGTGGTCAAGAGCAGAGACTGAGCCGGGCGCGGTGGCTCATACCTGTGATCCCAGCACTTTGGGAGACCGAGGTAGGCGAATCACAATGTCAGGAGTTTGAGAACAGCCTGGCTAACATGTTGAAACCCCGTCTCTACTAAAAATACAAAAAATTAGCTGGGAATAGTGGCGGACGCCTGTAATCCCAGCTACTCAGGAGGCTGAGACAGGAGAATCGCTTGAATTCGGGAGGCAGAGGTTGCAGTGAGCTGAGATCGCACCATTGCCCTCCAGCCTGGGCAACAAGAGCGAAACTCTGTCTCAAAAAAAAAAAAAAAAAAGCAGTGACTGGAGCCGGGCATGGTGGCTCACGCCTGTAATCCCAACACTTTGGGAGTCCAAGGCAGGAGGATCACTTGAGTCTAGGAGTTCAAGACCAGCCTGGGCAACACAGGAAAACCCCATCTCTACAAAAAATTTTTTTTAATTAACTGGGCATGGTGGTACACACCTGTGGTCCCAGCTACTCCGAAGGCTGGGGTGGGAGGATCACTTGAGCCTCGGAGGTCAAGGCTGCAGTGAGTCATGATTGCCACTGCACTCCAGCATGGGCAACAGAGCAAGATCCTGTCTCGGGGGAAAAAAAAAGAGCAGAGACTGGAGCCAGACTGTCAAATCCTAGCTACTCCACTAGCCATGTGACCTTTGACAGGATCTAACTGTGCCTCAGTTTGCTGATTTCTTAATGGAGATAATAATAATGTATACTTCTTACTAACTTAGTTAATATGTATAGTGCCTGCATGCAGTTGGTTGATTACTTGTATAGCACTTCTGAAAAATGGGCAAATTTTTTGCTGGCCTTTGGTCTAAGAACCGCGTCTACCAAAGGGCAGGTAATTTAAGCTTCTTACATAAGGGCAGGGACTACATCTCACTCATCTTTGCATCCCAGTGACACCTAACACAGTCACTCGAAGTACATTAGTCATACGAACTTTACACTTTTTAGTTTTATGTATTTGTTATTACAAAAAAAAAAAAAACTTCCAATTTTTGACTTGATAATGTATTTCTTAAGCATTGCAAAAAAAAAAAACCTGAAATGTGAAAACCTGACCTAGAAGCATCTAGGAAATGGTCTGGTTTTTTTACCCCCATTGTGCCATGGTTCCCTTTTTCCTCACAACTTCTACAGAAGTGCTGAGAAAAATGACTTTTCTCAGTCCTTGGCAGAAGCCATCCTCAGAAACATTACCCTTTCTTAAACCTCTTTTTAGGTGGGAAAATTGTAAAATGTTTCATAAGAGTTCCTCCTCATGTGCAGTCAGATTAAGGCATGTGTGTTTACCAGGTAGGTAATCAAATAGGCACTCACTGCTCACAAAAGAGACTTAAAATTTTTATTTTTTAAAAAAAATTATTATTATTATTATTATTATTGAGACAGGGTGTCACCCAGGCTGGAGTACAGTGGCACGATCTTGGCTCACTGCAACCTCCACCTCCCAGGTTTAAATGATCCTTCTGCCTCAACCTCCCAAGTAGCTAGGACCACAGGCATGTGCCACCATACACAGCTAATTTTTTTGTATTTTTGGTAGAGGCAGGGTTTCACTATGTTGCCCGGGCTGGTCTTGAACTCCTGAGCTCAAGTGATCCACCCAACTCAGTCTCCCAAAGTGCTGGAATTACAGGCGTGAGCCACTGTGCCTGGCCAACTTAAAATTTTAAAGCAGCATTTGCCTTAGCTATTAAAAATTGACTATCTTTTAAAAATTTGTCACTTCAAAGAAGCAATTAGGTTGATATTCCAGTATAGTATAGAGCAGCGGTCCCCAATCTTTTTGGCACCAGGGACTGGTTTTGTGGAAGACAATTTTTCCATGGACGGGGGGGTGGGGGGGGCGGTTTGGAGATAAAACTGTGTCACCTCAGATTGTCAGGCATTAGGTTCTTTTATGGAACATGCAGCCTAGATCCCTACTGCAGTTCACAGTAGGATTCACACTCCTATGAGAATCTAATGCAGCCACTGATCTGACAGGAGGTAGAGCTTAGGCAGTAATGCTTGCTGGCCCACCACTGACCTGCTGCTGTGCAGACCTGACAGACTGCAGCCTGGTACCACAGGGGGTATTGGTATAGAGTATGTGAAGCTGTTGTATCTGAAAGCTGTGTAGGATTTGGGGGTTTTTTTGTTGCTTTTATCCATGCTTGACATGATGTTTTAATTTTAAATTACTGCCTCACTGTAAAGCAACATTTACTAAACTATTGAGCACATACACACACAAAAAAAGAGTATAAGCAAATTATTCTCGGTATATGGTGCTAGAGTGCCTCTGCACACCATATGAGACCATGTTGAAGACACAGGCATTTCATGTTTATTTTAGTAGTAAATACCTAGTTCTTGATTGTCACACCCAGTTTGACTGGGACCAAAAAAATCCTAGAATAGGGGAGAAAACAAATTACCTTAAATTTTTAGAGCCTTATGAAAAATAGAGGCACTTCTTTCTGAGGCATATGTCAGAAAAGAAATGCTTTGTGAATGAAGGATTAGATTCTGATTGCAAAATTTGATTCCTCATAGACTACATGGATTAGTTCGTGGGTTTCCACAAGAGTACCTTGTCATTTGTCTGTGTTGATCAGTGGCTTTTTCTATACTGTCTTCACTGCAGGTGACCTGAAACATATCACGAAGCTGAAACCTTGGGGCCTTTTTGAGGTTCTAGTGGAGAAGTATGAGTGGTCTCAGGAAGAGGCAGCTGGCTTCACAGATTTCTTACTGCCCATGTTGGAGCTGATCCCTGAGAAGAGAGCCACTGCCGCCGAGTGTCTCCGGCACCCTTGGCTTAACTCCTAAGCCCCTGCCCAGCACCACAGCAGAGATCACACACTGACCCTCCGCCCTTCCCCTCCAAGCATTTTCCTCTTCCCTTTTCAGGGTGAAGCTCTTCCTTCAAGAGTTTCTAGATCTTGTTTTTTTTTAATCCAACATGTTCATTTGGGTTTGCTTACTTGACCCTGTGGAGATCCCCACAGCCATTGGGCATCCTAGGTGAATTTGGCCTTGGTTGGGCTCTGCCAAAGACTAATGGACTAAAATGTGAAACAGCCTCTTGCCCTGTACCTTTCCTTCCCATTAGGACATCCTTTAAATTATAATCGTCCTTTTTGAAAAGAGCTATGAAGGTGTATGAGCCCATCCTTTTATTCATTGACTCTAAGAGTCAAATTTTCTAGTGCATATCCTATTGCCAGCATAAGGATGAGGAGGGGAAAGGGTGTTAATTCTGTGTACAGCAGAGACATTAAACTTGCTGTGTCCAGGCTGCATCATCTTCCTGGACTGTTTCTGTTGTTCTCTATGTTCACATTTTTTCCTGCAACTTTTAAGCTACAGTCTTTTTTAAATAGCTGTATGAACACCAAATTTGGGTACCGTTTTATCACTGTTCAAAGCACTGTCAAATTCCTTTCATCCTTTAATAGTTAAGATCTTTGAATCTTCAGTCTGATTTTTAATGTAAGCAAAAACAGAACCATTGAATTGTAATTTCTTGAGAACCTCAGGTGTTCTATAAACAGTCCTTTCCTGTATGTCTTCTATTACCCTAAGACCAGAGTTATTTTGGTTGGTTGTTTTGTTTTATTTTTTGTTTTTGTATCCATGGCTGGCACTTTACTCATTGCACTTGAGTTTATTGCCCCATGACTAAAGGATCAGGATGACGGTAGAACGGAGATCTGGGTTTCAGAGCTTTCCCATTTAAGAAAAATAGATCTTGAGATTCTGATTCTTTTCCAAACAGTCCCCTGCTTTCATGTACAGCTTTTTCTTTACCTCACCCAAAATTCTGGCCTTGAAGCAGTTTTCCTCTATGGCTTTGCCTTTCTCATTTTCTCAGACGCTCGAGTCTTTAACCCCAAATGAAAGAACCAAGGGGAGGGGTGGGATGGCACTTTTTTTTGTTGGTCTTGTTTTGTTTTGTTTTTTGGTTGGTTGGTTGTTTTTTTAAGATTAGCCATTCTCTGCTGCTATTTCCCTACATAATGTCAGTTTTTAACCATAATTTTGACATGATTGAGATGTACTTGAGGCTGTTTTGTTTTAATTGAGAAAAGACTTTGCAATTTTTTTTTAGGATGAGCCTCTCCTAGACTTGGCTTAGAATATTACATATTCCTCCAGTAATACTGAAGAGCAAAAGAGAGGCAGGATTGGGGTCACAGCCGCTTCTTCAGCATGGACCAAGTGGGCCTTGGGGATTGCAGCATTCTCGAAGTGGCTATAGGACTCGAATTTACAGAAAGCCACAGAGGTGCAACTTGAGGCTCTGCTAGCAAGCCACCAGTGAGGCTGTTGGGTAACCACCTTTCTATACAGGAGATTGGAATCTACTTTGTCATTTATCCACCAACAGTGACAAAGGAAAAGTGGTGCCGTTATGCAATCCACTTAACTCATAAACATATTACTCTGAGTAACTGGCCAGCCATTCATCGGATCCTTCATTGCGTACTCCTGAAATCAGACATGTTCCTGTAGAAAGAATTTTAAGTTAGGCTTTCTATGCACCTATCAAGAATCAAGAGAATAGATTGTATCAAACAACGGCAGGGAAATCCTTCAGCAATTCTAATCCACTTTGGGTTTTCAGCTGTTTTTACATCTAAAGCAATAGACCAGAACTGAATTATCTTCTACATTGTAAAATCACAATTGTGGAATTACAGGAATTCTGGTGATATTAAGGTGAAATAAAACACACAAAAGGCCCTATTTTAACAGTTGATGTGACAGTAAATTTTAATAGAACCTGTAACTTCATTTTGGCAATGCTTCTCCTCCAAATAAGGGCTTTTTTCCCCTATTTAAGGAGCCAGATGGATTGAAAGATGTGGAAGTAGGCAGCTGTAGATCTTGATCTTCCAAGTACCCCACGTACCTTTATTGAGCTTAATTATAATACTGTCAAATTGCCACGATCTCACTAAAGGATTTCTATTTGCTGTTGGTTAAAAATAAAGCCCTAAATACATTTTTATTCTTTCTACTGAGTGCATTGTCTGTTTTCTTTGTAAATGCCGTACAATAAACAAATTATTTAATAACCTACATGTTTCCAAAAATCTCTGTTCATTTATTGTCCGAATTGCTCTGCCCTGAGTAAAAGGAAAAGATTGGTTGAATATGCTTTTTTAATTTAAATATGCAATGAAACTGTACACACTGCACACTTGCCATTTTGTGGGGTTCATAGTTTTGCTTCTAGTTTTAAATTGGGAGTGGGGTAGAATTAACAGCCAAATTAACGTTTGTGGAATACTGTTTTTCAGCCTTTTTTTTTTTTTTTAATTGTTTTTCCCTACATCCAGTAGCACTTTCTTTCAGAAGATTTGTCAGGGGTTGTTGTTTTTCTCAAGTTATAAATGCATGGTATGTGCAAAATTCAGAAGACTTAGAAATATAAGCTCTTATTAAGGCAATGGCATGATGTATTACACAGGCTTTCATATACTTATCTCTTCATTTCTTGGATAGATTCTTGAACTGTCTGGGCCAGAGAGCACATTTTTGAGGCTTTTAATAAATATTGCCACTGGGCATGGTGGCTCACGCCTGTAATCCCAGCACTTTGGGAGGCCGAGGCGGGTGGATCAGTCAGGAGACTGAGACCATCCTGGCCAACGTGGTGAAACACCGTCTCTACTAAAAATACAAAAATTAGCCAGGCGTGGTGGCGTGTGCCTGTAGTGCCAGCTATTCGGGAGGCTGAGGCAGGAGAATCACTTGACCCTGGGAGGCGGAGGTTGCAGTGAGCCAAGATCACGCCACTGCACTCCAGCCTGGGCAACAGCAGGACTCCGTCTCAATAAATAAATACTGCGTAACTTATCTGGACAACTAGCAGAATGGTCGGACTGTTTTTCTGTATACACCAGTGTATGAACGGGCCTATTATGAATCACTAGTTTGTGCCCTGCCCCCTCCGCACAGGAATATCGTTATAATTTGCATATTGGATTACTGGTGAGGTCATAAACTTGTTTTCATAGGTATTTGCATTTTTTGATTATTTGTGTAAATTGTCCAGCTTTCTGTTGAAGTGCTTCTGTATTTGATGACTTGGTCAGGACTCGTTATATACCAGAGATAATTTGTTATTTTTTGCTTCATAAACTTGTCTAGTTTTTAATTTTCATTTTTATTTGTGATAGTTTTTAGTGTTATTCGTCTTTCTCCACCTACACCTGAACTACATAAATTGTTCTAGTTAATTTGTTTTAATTGTGCAATACTTAGAACACAGTGTTTTCATAGTGTTAAAATGTAACCTATTGGAATCCATTAAACCAGTTTGTTCACCAGACTGACCAACCTAGGCAGGCCCTCCTACACCTGTGTTAAATATATGGACCTAGAATTCCCAGAGTTTGGGGAAACCTTAGTGCTGTTATAGGAGAGCTTGTAGCTATCTCAAAAGAGCCAACAAACAGGTGGGTTTACAACCCCCTTTAATTCGGAATTTGTTCTGCGTGTCCACAGGGAAACGGTTTAGCTGCTGCAGAGCAGTCCCAGCTTATAAGTGGACTTTGTTACTGCCCATTCTTTTCTTTTGAAACCTGTACTCTTACCAGTTTAGCCTTATAAGGAAACTGCTTTGCCCTTAGATTATTGTATCACAGAAAATTGGTGATTTGCTGATAATTGAACTTATATTTGCTTTAAAATAAGGCCTTATGGCCGGGTGCAGTGGCTCACACCTGTAATCCCCACACTTCGGGAGGCCAAGGCAGGAGGAACACTTGAGCCTAGGGGTTCAAGATCAGCCTGGGCAACATAGTGGGACCCTGTGTCTATAAATTTAAAATTAGCCAGATGTGTTGGCTGAGGCAGGAGGATTGCTTGAGCCCAGGATTTCAAGGCTGCAGTGTGCTATGATCACGCCACTGCATTCCAGCCTGGGCAACAGCATGAGACTCCATCTCTACGAAAAAAAAAAAAAATTAATAAGACCTTAAGGCACCAGAGAAGCTTGATTAGTCAGTGCAATTTGGGAGTTAGCAAAGCATTGGTAGTATAAAGCTCTTACAAAATCTTCAGAATATTAATATAAAAAAGTGACTATAAACCTGAGGCCAACTGAGAAGGAAGTTTGTTTTTGTGTTGTTAAAGACATTTAAGTTGGAGGTTTGGGAAGGTAGATTCCAATAAAATAAAAGTTGGAGTTTAAAAACTACATGTGTAGGCCGTGTGCAGTGGCTCACGCCTGTAATCCCAACACTTTGGGAGGCCAGGGCGGGCGAATCACCTGAGGTCGGCAGTTCGAGACCAGCCTGACATGGAGAAACCCCATCTCTACTAAAAAAAATACAAAAAAATGAGCTAGGCGTGGTGGCACATGCCTGTAATTCCAGCTACTTGGGAGGCTGAGGCAGGAGAATCACTTGAACCCGGGAGGCAGAGGTTGTGGTCACCCAAGATGGCGCCATTGCACTCCAGCCTGGGCAACAAGAGCAAAACTTCGTCTCAAAAAAATAAAAACTACAGGTGTAATACGCATTTATCTTTAAGCCCTCGCAAAAATATTAATCCACACCAAGTCTTTATGATACAAGAGAAATACCCCAGTTTAAAGGCCAGGACACTTGAGATAATGTTAAGTGTTTAGAAATTTGGGGCCGGGCACAGTGTCTCACGCCTGTAATCCCAGCACTTTGGGAGGCCAAGGCCGGTGGATCATTTGAGGTCAGGAGTTCGAGACCAGCCTGGCCAACGTGGTGAAACCCCATCTGTACCAAAAATTTAAAAATTAGCCAGGCATGATGCTGCACACCTGTAATCCCAGTTACTCGAGAGGCTGAGGCAGGAGAACTGCTTGAACCTGGGAGGCGGAGGTTTCAGTGAGTGGAGATTGCACCACTGCACTCCAGCCTGAGCAACAGAGCAAGACTCTGACTCAAAAAAAAAAAATTTCAACCAGAGAATTAAGCAAGTTTACTTCAGTACGTAGTTGTGTTTACAGGCTGCACCATTTCTTGTAAAGGGAGGAGAGTTTCTAATACATATGATGTTCAACTTGATTTTATATCCTTCCAAGTTCACTTTTTAAAATAATAATCCCTGCCTGTTGTCCTTAATTTAGATCTAGTTTTTGCCCATTTTAATACAATAACAAGCGTTGCCCTCCAAATGGCAGAATTAGACTGTTGAAGTGCATTGAATGGCAGCTACCTGCCATATGAGCTATGTTGTTAATAGTTGTGCCACTAAGACGTGATTGTTCGCATTGGTTGCTTTGGATTCACTAGGATAGAGGAGAGAGTGGTTGATATTGGAAATAAATTTAGTAGACCTTATTATAAATCCTTTGAAGATAGATATCAAAAGTGAGATGGGTTTTAAGGGTGGAATCCTTAACCATTCATCTTCATCAACTTAATTTACAACAAAACAAACATGTATCCATCAACATATAAGGATACCAGAATCTAATCTCTGTCCTGATAAAGCATTCTGATAGCCAGGTGTGGCTCAGGCCTGCAATCCTGGCACTGTGGGAGGCTGAGGCAGATGGATTGCTTGAGCTCAGGAGTTCAAGACCAGCCTGGGCAACATGGCAAAACCCTTATTTACAAAAAAGACAAAAATTAGCCAGGTGTGGTGGCGCATGCCTGTGGTCCCAGCTACTTGGGAGGCTGCAGCAGGAGGATTGCCTGAGCCTGGGAAGTCGAGGCTGCAGTGAGCTGTAATCACACCACTGTCCTCCAGCCTGGGCAACAGAGCAAGCAAAACCCTGTCTTAAAAAAAGAAAAAAAAAAAAATTCTGATAAATGCCCATTCCCACAGAAAATTTAAGTAATTATGAAAACCTTTAAAAAAGCCCCTGTGATTCCCGCCTGTTGGTATTCATATAATCCATTTGCCTTCAGTGTGGGCTGAACTTTCTTCTGATAGAATAGGGCAGAAACAATGGGATATCACTTCTGAGACAGTTACAAATGGTCTGGCTTCTGCCCATGCACACTGCCTTGATCTCCTTTCAAACCCTTGTTCTGGGAAACAAGCTGCCATATGAGTAACCCTAAGGAGAGGCTAACAGCCAGCAAAGAACTGAGACCCTCCAGCCCAACAAACTGTGAAAAACAATCCTGCAAACCACCACTGAGCTTGGAAGTGGATCCAACACAATTGCAGCTTGTGAGAAACCTTGAGGCAAAAACACGTAGCTAAACCTTGTCAGGATTCCTAATCCACAGAAACTGAGATATGTATGTTGTTTTAAGCCACTGCATTCTGGAGTAATTTGTTAAGAAGCAGTAGGTAACAGGATTGTCAGGTCATGAGCACTGAGGATATTCTTCAGGTTCACATTTCACCTATAAATGACTGGCCCTTCCTATTTTGACCATATCTACTCAGGGCTGTCAGTGAAGCTTGAGCACCATAACTGACTCTACAGAACAGCCCAAAGCAGAGAGAGGCAAGCCAGAGTGAGAAAAGAATAAGATTGACTTCATAAGAGGAGTGCTGACATTACTGATCATTACTGATTATTATTATTTTTTTTTTTTTTGAGATGGAGTCTCGCTCTGTCACCCAGGCTGGAGTGCAGTGGCACAATCTCAGCTCACTGCAACCTCCGCCTCCCGGATTCAAGCAATTGTCCTGCCTCAGCCTCCCGAGTAGCTGAGATTACAGGCACCCACCACCATGCCCAGCTAATTTTTGTATATTTAGTAGAGACAGGGTCTTACCATGTTGGCCAGGCTGGTCTCGAACTCCTGATCTCAGGTGATCCACCTGCCATGGCCTCCCAAAGTAACTTTTATATGCTTTCAAAGGTTAATGAGATTTGAGATGCCTTTAAGAATTTAAAGATAAATCCCTTGAAAAGAGCTGATAAAACATTAGCTATGTATCTGAACCAAAATCATTGCTGTTATTAGATTGAATTCTGACTTTCTTTGAAGATAAAGCACAAGATGAAATACTGAGTCATTTGACTCATAAAAAGATTTGCAGATCCCTCCCCAGCACTGATCATTAGTAAACATCGACTCCTACTTTTGTGAAACTCACTGTTCTGGCAAGAGCAAGGTGTGGGTTATAGGCAGATGCACCTTAAGCCCTCTAGCAGCTTCTGCAGACCACTAAAGTTGCCATTGCAGTGAAATATTTTGAGAATAGACTTTTTTTTCAGACAGGGTCTTGCTCTGTTGCCCAGGCTGGAGTGCAGTGGCACAATCATGGCTCACTGCAGCTTCAACCTCCCAGGCTCAAGTGATCCTCCCACCTCAGCCTCCCAAGTAGCCAGGATTACAGGCGTGCACCACCATACCCAGCTAATTTTTGTAATTTTTGTAGAGATGGGTTTTTGCCATGTTGCCCATGCTAGTCTTGAACTCCTGGCTTCAAGTGATCCTCCCACCTCAGCCTCCCAAAGTGCTGGGATTACAGGCATGAGCCACTATGCCTGGCCAAGGATAGACTTCTGGAAATTTTTTTTGTACCTCTTCAAAAAGTAAATTATGAGATAAACGATAGAAAAGTCACTAAGCTACAGAATTTGTCAAATTTTGTCATTCATCAAGCTTGTGTAGACACTGGACTGTGAATTAATTAATTTTTTTTTTTTTTTGACACGGAGTTTGACTCTTGCTGCCCAGGCTGGAGTGCAATGGCATTGATCGCGCCATTGAACTCTAGCCTGGGCAATGAGAGTGAGACTTTGTCTCTCTCTCTCTCTCTCTCTCTCTCTATATATATATATATATACACACACACACACACACACAAATGTGATCATTCTCATAAACTAGCTGCCATGGACCAAGTGACAAGATCAAATCCCATTATAGAAGTTTCCACCACCAATTTAACTGTGACAACACTGGGATACTCATTCCTAGTGACTGAGCAGGTTGTCACAGTGCATTAGCCAAACACACAGCTGACAGCCAAAGATAGGAAAACGTTCCTGTATCACTGATCGGTTGATCAAGCAACAAGATTCATCTGTTCGGCTTTTTACCCACACTTCACCTATGAGAGAACAGCACACCCAGGTAGTTTCTTTACTAACTAAATGGACAAGGACCAGAAAAAACACCTTTTCCTCATAATTGTTCACTGCAGACAATCAACAAAACCCTGTTTTTATGCACCACCCCCCAGGGAGGGGACAGCCTAAAGAATCGATTTTGGTCTTGGCTTTTGCTACAATGAACTGTTAACCTAAATTGAATTCCCCTTTGGAGGCCAACTGAAGATTCACTATTTAGTAGCTGGTCCTCCATATCTGTGGGTTCCACTAAGCAGATTCAACCAACCACAGATGTAAAATATTCAAGAAGAAAAGCCAGTAAAGAATAACAATACAGGCCGGGCACGGTGGCTCACACCTGTAATCCCAGCACTTTGGAAGGCCGACGCAAGCAGATCAGTTCCAGACCAGCCTGGCCAACATGGTGAAACTCCATCTCTACTAAAAATACAAAAATTAGCCAGGCGTGGTGGTGGGCACCTGTAATCCCAGCTACTCGGGAGGTTGAGGCAAGAGAATTGCTTGAACCCGGGAGGTTTAGGTTGCAGTGAGCCAAGATCATGCCACTGCACTCCAGCCCGGGCGACAGGACGAGACTCTGTCTCAAAAATAAATAAATAAATAAATAGATAAATACATACATACATACATACATACATACCTACATACATAAGCCAGGTGTGGTGGCACATGCCTGTAATCCCAGCTATTCAGGAAGCTGAGACAGGAGAATCGCTTGAACTTGGGAGGCAGAGGTTGCAGTGAGCTGAGATGGCACCTTTGCACTCAAGCCTCGTCAAGACAGCGAGACTCTGTCTCAAAAATAAATAACAATACAACAACAAATACAAATTAAAAGCCACACAGTACAAGTATTTACATAGCATTTACATTGTATTAGGTATTATAAGTAATCTAGAGATGATTTAAAGTATACAGGAGGATGTGCATAGGTTATATGCAAATACTACGCCATTTTTAGCTGAGGACTTGGGCATCCATGTATTTTGGCATCTGCAGGGGATCCTGGAACCAATCCCCCTATAGATGACTATATGCCAAATCCAAAGTTTTTGAAAAAAAAAGTCATCTATTCCTATAACAAATTACTTGAATGTAAGTAACACATTTCTGAAGCTGGTAACCAGTTCTGGTTGAGTCAGTGTGGGCACCATAAGGAAATGTGATATTTGGTTCCCGGGAGGAAAAAAGTCTCCAGAGATTTTAGATCCTATCACCCACTCTTCATAAAACTTCCTGGTGGATGTTAAAGGATTCAGGTTCTGATGGCCCCTCCATTCCTTACCCACCTTGAGCATATAAGAAAACAAAATATGAGAAGGGAGAAGCAAAAGACCCCCTACACCTCACCCTAAAAATGACCCAGCACACGTCCAGCCACCTCTTCAGTAGCCCTCTTAGAGCTGGTTGGGCATTTGTGTGTGTGTGTGTGTGTGTGTGAGAGAGAGAGAGAGAGTGTGTGTGTGTGTGTGCTATCAGACACAGACCTGGGAGGGAAGGCCCCTAGAGATGGACCCATTTAGCCCTCTCGCTTTACAGAGGAGAGGCCTCAACAAGGTGAAGCGATTTGCTGCTGTGCGGAACTAAGAAGAGGCCTTGGATCCCATCCCCAGCAAGTGAGCACTCCCTGCACCACTCAGCCTCTGAATATCTTTGAAGTGGGTCACTGCAGTTCTGCTTCCCCGGAAAGAGTACAGTAGGAGGTCTTGTCTCAGGAGACTGTCCAGTTTTAGTGTTATAATAAAAGGCTTCAGGCTTCAGGCCTATAGCAGCCAGGAACAAGGAAACTTGGAAGAACAAGTTCTTATCTCTGAAGAATTTGATTCCCTAGTTTTCCACTGTCTGGGAAATAGATGACCTGTGATATAAGAAAAAGAACAAAAGATTGCAAGAGTTTAAAATCTGACATTTTAAAAACCAGTATAGGCTGGGTGTGGTGGTTCATGCCTGTAATCCCAGCACTTTGGGAGGCCAAGCCGGGTGGATCACTTGAGGTCAGGAGTTCGAGGCCAGCCTGGCCAACATGGTGAAACCCTGTCTCTACTAAAAATACCAAAATTAAGCTCACGCCTGTAATCCCAACACTTTGGGAGGCCAAGGTGGGCAGATCACAAGGTCAGGAGACCAACACCATCCTGTCTCTCCTAAAAATACAAAAAATTAGCCAGGCGTGGTGGCAGGTGCCTGTAGTCCTAGCTACTTGGGGGGCTGAGGCAGGAGGATCACTTGAACCCGGGAGGCAGAGGTTGCAGTGAGCTGAGATCAGACCATTGCACTCCAACCTGGATGACAGAGCGAGATACTATCTCAAAAAAAATTACAAAAAACAAAACAAAACAAAAAAACTATGTATCAAAAATACATAAATAAATAAACACTTCCCTATGTATGCTCAAATTTTGACTTCAGTTCTACCTAGACATGCAAATTTCCTCATTCATGTGTAAGATAGTACTGACTGTCATTCAAGTAAAAACTTAGGTCTTTTAAAATGTAGTGTGAGAAAAAAAAGGCAAACATAGAGGTGTGGTTGCCCTTTGATTCAGTAATGCCACTTGGGAAATTATCAACAGAAGCAAAAAGTTTTATTATCTATGATAGCAACCCTAAATGTCTAATAACCAAGGTCTGGTTTAAAAAATGGTATACCAGGCAGGCTCAGTGGCTCATGCCTGTAATCTCAACACTTTGGGAGGCTAAGGTAGGAGGATGACTTGAACCCAGGAGTTCAAGAACATCCTGGACAACATGACAAAACATCGTTTCTACAACAAACAAAACAAAACAAAATTATTATAGCTGGGCAGGAGGTATGTACCTGTAGTCCCAGCTATTCAGGAAGCTAAGGTGGAAGGATGACTTGAGCGCCAGGAAGTTGAGGTATCAATAAGCTGTGATTGTGCCACTGCACTCCAGGCTAGGCAACAGAGCAAGACCCTGCCCAAAAAAAAAAAAAAAAAAAAAAAAAAAAAACAATTGTGGTACACCAGTGCTGTGGAGTTTCTGGCTTTGAATAACCTAAATTAAAAATATTGCAAAAACATAAAAAAGGGAGCTGAGCACGGTGGCTCACGCCTGTAATCCCAGCACTTTTGGAGGCTGAGGCGGGCGGATCACCTGAGGTCGGGAGTTCAAGACCAGCATGACCAACATGGAGAAACCCCGTCTCTACTAAAAATATAAAATTAGCTGGGTATAGTGGCGCATGCCTGTAATCCCAGCTACTTGGGAGGCTGAGGCAGGAGAATGGCTTGAACCCGGGAGGCGGAGGTTGCCATGAGCCAAGATCGTGTCATTGCACTCCAGCCTGGGCAACAAGAGTGAAACTCCGTGTCAAACACACACACACACACACACACACACACACACACACACACACACACACAGATTATGCTCTAATGCTTTTTTATGCAAAGTGTGATTCCTGTTTGAGCAGCCTGTCACCCAAAAACTGGTTAGAA
Source organism: Hylobates moloch (assembly GCF_009828535.3). NCBI lineage: Eukaryota > Metazoa > Chordata > Mammalia > Primates > Hylobatidae > Hylobates > Hylobates moloch. The sequence continues at coordinate 34,375,940 of NW_026652295.1, read as the reverse complement.
ATGCAGGGTCTATGGTCCCAGACCCACCCAACTGACTGAATCAGAATCTGCATTTTTTTTTTTTTTTTTTTGAGACTGAGTCTCACTCTGTCACCCAGGTTGGAGTCCAGTGATGGGATCTCAGCTCCTGGCAACCACCGCCTCCTGGGTTCAAGCGATTCTCCTGCCTCAGCCTCCTGAGTAGCTGGGATTACAGGTGCACGCCACCACAGCCAGCTAATTTTTGTATTTTTGGTAGAGATGGGGTTTTCTGATGTTGGCCAGGCTGGTCTCCAACTCCTGACCTTACGTGATCTGCCTGCCTCAGTCTCTCAAAGTGCTGGGATTACAGGCATGAGCCACTGCACCCAGCAGAATCTGCATTTTAACAAATCCCCAGATGACTGTATGCATGCTGAAGTTTGAGAATCATGCTCTAATAAGTGCGGGAGGTGGAGGTGACAATTTTATGTATGATTATTTTTAAAGTATATGTGGTCAAGGATTGGAAGGTACTTTGCAAAAATAAAAACAGCTTAAATGGAGCTAAACCCTCCTTCCCACACAAAGTGCCTGGTCGGCTGTAGGTCCTCAAGGCAGCTGTTAGGGAGGCAACACTGTTGTGAGGGTTTCTTTTTTCTTTTTTTTAAATTTTATTTTATTCTATTTTATTTTATTTTTTTTGAGATGGAGTCTCGCTCTGTTGCCCAGGCTGGAGTGCAGTGGCACGATCTCGGCTCACTGCAAGCTCCGCCTCCCAGGTTCACACCATTCTCCTGCCTCAGCCTCCCAAGTAGCTGGGACTACAGGTGCCCACCACCACACCCAGCTAATTTTTTGTATTTTTAGTAGAGACGGGGTTTCACTGTGTTAGCCAGGATGGTTTTGATCTCCTGACCTTGTGATCCACCTGCCTCAGCCTCCCAAAGTGCTGGGATTACAGGCGTGAGCCACCACGCCTGGTCCTCTTTTTCTTTTTAAAATGCATTCCTAAACATTCTTGTTAAATCACATTTAACAAATGTTTGGAAACTTAAAAGATAAATGAATATGTTGCGCTTCTTTTTAAACCAGATATTAAAACTGGTTAACTTACTGTTTTTCTTTTTGCCTTGGCTATCAGGAATCAGAGCTAAATTTAATACTCAAGACAGTAATACTATTAGCCTAGCTTTTTTGAATATTTGTTTTTCTCTCTATGACTTTTATTTTCTATTTTATTAGGTTTTCTAGTGTGTTTCTTACAAATCACTTAAAAATTCCTTCTGGGCCGGGCGCCGTGGCTCACGCCTGTAATCCCAGCACTTTGGGAGGCCGAGGCGGGCGGATCACGAGGTCAGGAGATCGAGACCATCCTGGCTAACACAGTGAAACCCCGTCTCTACTAAAAATACAAAAAAATTAGCCAGGCGAGGTGGCAGGCGCCTGTAGTCCCAGCTACAAGGGAGGCTGAGTCAGGAGAATGGCATGAACCCCGGGGGGCGGAGCCTGCAGTGAGCCGAGATCGCGCCACTGCACTCCAGCCTGGGTGAAAGAGCGAGACTCCGTCTCAAAAAAAAAAAAAAAAAAAAAAATTCCTTCTGAAAATAAGGGTCCAAATTACAATAATGACTTCTAAAAACAGTCTGTTCTTGTGTGCCAGGCTCCATAAAACATGAATTTGTGAAACTAACCACCTGCCTGTTTGAAATTATTTCTTCTTTCCCTGATCTTTTTCCGCCTTTCAAGACACAAGTAAGGCCAGGTGCGGTGGCTCACACCTGTAATTCCAGCACTTTGGGAGGCGGAGGCAGGCAGATCACCTGAGGTCAGGAGACGGAGACCATCCTGGCTAACATGGTGAAACCCCGCTTCTACTAAAAATACAAAAAATTAGCCAGGCATGGTGGCACGCACCTGTAATCCCAGCTACTCGGGAGGCTGAGGCAGGAGAATGGCTTGAACCCGGGAGGTGGAGGTTGCAGTGAGCCAAGATCACACCATTGCACTCCAGCTTGGGCAACAGGAGCGGAACTCCGTCTCAAAAAAAAAGACACAGGTAAAACTAAAGGCTTCCTGTTTGCTCCCCAGTGAAGGTCTCAGAGGCCAAACAGCTCCTGTCCCAGTGGGGTATTGTTCCTCTCTCCCCAAGCAGCATCACAGCCTTACAGCCCAGCCCCTGGTGTCCTGCTGCCTGAGGATTCGGTAAGGAAGCAGAGAGCCCCAGCCCTTCTAAGGGCACGCAGACCACCCTCGCATAGAATTACTCACCGACCCTTCAGCTGCTTCACACCTCCTCTGTAATGAAGGAGAGAACAGTATACGTTACTACCAAGTCTCCTTTTTAGGATAATTTCCTGCACACTACTCCATCTCCAAAGTACATCAGATTCCTCTTACTCTCAAGAAAGCTTGCACTTTTTTGTTCATATCATTTATCAGCCTGTAACTGTATCGCATGATTGTCTCCCTTACCAGACCATAAGCTCCAACTTAGATTTCCCTTAACCACTGTACTTCCAGGGCCTAAAGGCATTGTTTGGCAACTGAAGCACATTAGCTGTTATTGGTTGGGCAGATGGGTGATATAAAAAATGAATATGGCCTGATGCAGTGGCTCACACCCATAATCCCAGCACTTTGGGAGGCTGAGGAAGGTGGATCACTTGAGGCCAGGAGTTTGAGACCAGTCTAGCCAACAAGGTGAGACCCCGTCTCTACTAAAAATACAAAAAATTAGCCAGGCGTGATGGCACGTGCCTGTAATCCCAGCCATTTGGGAGGCTGAGTCAGGTGAATCGCTTGAAACTGAGAGGCGGAGGTTGCAGTGACCCCAGATCACGCCACTGCACTCCAGCCAGGGTGATGACAGGGCAACACTTTGTCTCAAAGAGAAAAAAAAAAAAAGTGAATATGCTGGAAAGACAGAAAGGAGAGAGATCAGACCTGCTACTGTGGCATCAAAAAAAAAAAAAAGGAGAACTAATTTATTAATCACTTGCAATGTGCAGGCATTGTTAGTGCTTTATATATGCTATGAGATCCTCAGCACAATCCTTTTTTTTTTATTAATTAATATAATTCACTAACAAGCTGGGTGCAGTGGCTCACGCCTATAATCCCAACACTTTGGGAGGCCAAGGTGCACACCAGGATTCTGAGACTAGCCTGGGCAACGTGGTGGAACCCCGTCTCTACAAAAAAATTTTTTTTAAAAAGCCAAGTGTGGTGGTGTGGGCCTGTAGTCCTAGCTATTTGGGAGGCTAATATGGGAGGATCACTTGAGCCCAGGAGGTGAAGGTTGCAGTGAGCTGAGATCGTGCCACTGCACTCCAGCCTGGGTGACAGAGCCAGTATCTGTCTCAAAAAAAAAAAAAAATATATATATATATATGGCTTTTAGTATATTCACTAGATTGTGCAACTATCATCACTAATTCTAAAACATTTTCATCACCCCAAAAAGAAACCCTGTGCCCATTAGCAGTCACTCTTGTTTCCCCTCCTTCCTAGCCACCTCCTAATCTGCTTTCTGTCTCTATGGATTTGTCTATTTTGAATATTTTATAGAAATTGAATCACATATATACAAATGGAAACCAGTCTTTTGTGTCTGGCTCCTTTCATTTAACATGTTTTCAAGATTCATCCACGTGGTAGCAATTCTTACTACTTCATTCCTTTTTATGGCTGGATAATATTTCATTGCATGGATATACACATTTTGTTTATCTGTTCATCAGGACATGGAATATACTAAAAACTACTGAATTGTATTCCATTTTTGGCTATTATGCTGCTATGAAAATTTGTGTATAAGTTTTTGTGTGAACATTTGTTTTTAATTTTCTTGTGTGTATACCCAATAGTGGAATTACTGGGTCATATGGTAACTCTATGATTAACCATTTGAGGAACTGCCAGGCTGCTTTCTGCAGCAGTTGCAAAAGATTTGCATTAGCAGTGAATAAGGGTTCCAATTTCTCCACTTGCTCACCAACACTTGTTATTATTCACCTTTTTTATTATAATCATCTTAGTGGGTGTGAAATTGTATCTCAATGTGGATTTGATTGGCATTTTTATAATGACTAATGATGTTGAGCATCTTTTGGTGTGCTAATTGGCCATCTGTATATCTTCTTTGGAGAAATGTCTATTCAAATCTCTTGCCCATCTTAAGCATTGGGTAGTCTGTCTTTTCGTTGTTGAGTTGTAGGAGTTCTTAATATATTCTGGATTCTAGATCTTATCCAATTATAATTTGCAAATATTTTCTTCCATTCTGTGGGCTGTCCTTTTACTTTCTTGATGGTGTCTTTTGAAACAAAAAAAATTTAAATTTTAATGAAAGCTGATTTATCTATTTTTTTCTTTTAAGATTTTTTTTTTTTTTTTAGACGGAGTCTCGCTCTGTTGCCCAGGCTAGAGTGCAGTGGCACAGTCTCGGCTCACTGCAAGCTCTGCCTCGTGGTTTCACACCATTCTCATGCCTCAGCCTCCCAGGTAGCTGGGACTACAGGTGCCCGCCACCACGCCCGGCTAATTTTTGTGTTTTTAGTAGAGACAGGGTTTCACTGTGTTAGCTAGGATGGTCTCGATCTGACCTCATGATCTGCCCACCTTGGCCTCCCAAAGTGCTGGGATTACAGGCATGAGCCACCGCATCTGGCCTCTTTTAAGATTTTTATAGTTTTATATTTGCATTTAGGTCTTTGAGTTAATTTTTGTATATGGTGTGAGGTAGGAGTTCAATTTCATTCTTTCACATATAGAGATATGATTGTTCTAGCACCATTTGTTGGAAAGACTATTATTTCCCCTATTAAATAGTCTTGGCATCCTTGTTGAAAATCAACTGGCCATAAATGTTTGAGTTTATTTCCTTTTTTTTTTTTTTTTTTAGGTGGAGTCTTGCTCTGTTGCCCAGGCTGGAGTGCAGTGGTGCAATGTCGGCTCACTGCAAGCTCCGCCTCCTGGGTTCATGCCATTCTCCTGCCTCAGCCTCCCAAGTAGCTGGGATTACAGGCGCACACCACCAAGCCTAGCTAATTTTTGTATTTTTAGTAGAGATGGGGTTGCGCCATGTTGGCCAGGCTGGTCTCAAACTCCTGACCTCAAGTGATCTGCCTGCCTTGGCCTCCCAGAGTGCTGGGGTTACAGGCATAAGCCTCTGCACCCAGCCCTAATAGTTGGTTTTTTCTTCCCTTTATAGAATCCTCAAGGGATCCAGGACCTAGGCCTTTCCCTGACCCAGGAACTATAGGAATCTACCCTACTGTGATGGGAAGAAATCTCCTTCTCTCCTCCTTGGCCCAGCTCTTTCTAGTAATTTGTTTTCTTTTTCTTTTTTTTCTTTTTTTTCTTTTTTTTTGAGACAGAGTCTTGCTCTGTCATCCAGGCTGGAGTGCAGTGGCGCAATCTCAGCTCACTTCAACCTCTGCCTCCTGGGTTCAAGAGATTCTCCTGTCTCAGCCTCCCAAGTAGCTGGGACTACAGCTGCGAGCTACCACACCCAGCTATTTTCTGTATTTTTAGTAGAGATGGGGTTTCACCATGTTGGCCAGGATGGTCTTCATCTCTTGACCTCGTGATCCGCCCACCTCGGCCTCCCAAAGTGCTGGGATTATAGGCATGAGCCACCGTGCCCGGCCTGTTTTCATCTTTAACCACATAACAGGTGGTTATCCTTCTCTCACTCCCAAAGAAGGATGAAATGTTTCCTATCACTTCCTTATGGAGCAGTGGGCCCTGGGCTTGGCCAGAGAGGACCTGAGTTCTGGGTTCTTCTTTGCCACTGCCTTTCTGGGAACTTCTGAGTGACTCTCCCTTTTGGGCTTCAAGTTCCTCATGTGGGAAGAGTCCTTGGTTATAGTGGACAGAGGAGTTTGGCTGCTGCTTCTAATCCAAGGGCTAATGTGAAGACAGCTATGGGGAAAAGAGACTGGAGAGGTCTCTGAGGTGTAACAGGTCCCCATTGATGGCCACCTGCTGAGATCAGGCATTTGGGGATTCACAGGGGTGCAAGACAGGCCTTGCCCTTGACTCGGGGAAGAAATTTATGCTCTGAAAAAGTTAGCCCAAGACAGGCAGGGGAAGAGCCCAATGAGAAACAGAAGTGAAAGGCACCCTAGGAAGAAGGGAGTAATGGGAAGCAATCAGGGAGGGCTTCCTGGAGGGTGCCCTTGGGCCTCAAGGATCAGCTACAGCTGACTTTTATGACTGACAGGTAGGATTTGGATGGGAGGGAATTGAAACAGGACGAACATTACGAGAATACCAAGGCTGCTGTCCTCCAGGGATCTCGGGCTCCCACCAGCTACACTGCAGGAGCTGTCACTTCTGCACCCTATTGGCCTGTTCTCAAGGTCGTACTCCCTCCCCAGCAACTCATCTCCTGTTGTTCCCCATCTCCACCAACAAACTCCCAGGAATATTACTTCGAGACCCAGCCTCAGTGCCTCCTTCTAGGGGAGACCACACTTAGCCCCCAAGGCTGGATTGCAGCTCTCTCCCCTATAGCCTCTGAGAGTGTAAAGGGGTGAGGGGGACATTCCTTTATCAGAGATCGCCTTATCACCTGCTAGCTTGCAACCCTCCACTGGCCTTTGATTTCAGGGAGGACAAGGGGTGTGTCTGATTAGTCTTGGTGTCCCCGTCCCTTGGCCAGGGGCCAAGCCTTAGAGGACTGGCTAAGATGAACCCCCACCCACATCCCAGGGTCTCCAGGCAGGGGACACCATTGTGGAGTTGGGTAATTACCGGTTCCATCTGCCTTGTAGTCGTCAGGAAGGAGCTTGTCCTGCCGGTAGCCCAACACGAAGGCCAGGAAGGAGAGGATGAGGGCATCACCAATGCTGAGGATGGCCAGCATGAAGGCCCAGCGGATGGTGCAATGGCCCAGCGTGTACTTGCCCGTCTGCTCCCCACACATGCGCCGCACCTCACTTGAGTCCCAACCATCAGGGTAGACCAGGCAGCCAATCATTAGGCCTGTGGCTGAGGGGGAAGGAGGGGTGCAGATGGCATCAGGCCGAGTGTGCCCAGCCTGCTACCTCCCCCACCTTGCACTGCTGTTATGTTGTCACCTCCCTTCTCCTTCTGTTAACAGCCTCAGGAGGCACGAGAGGCAGCCTCTACCATCCTTCTTGCAAAACACAGGTGAGAAAACAGGCTCTGAGAGTTAAAGCAACTGGCCCCCAAGACCCAGTAGTTGGGGCGGAGGCAGAGCTGAGCCCCTCAGCCCAGGCAGGCTCTGCCACCACACCAGGTGGTCCTCCCAGGCCCTCAGCCATTCTCCTCACCTTGGACTCAACCAGGCACCACCTACCCTGGCTTCAAAGCCCTCCGGTATCTGGTCCCAGCCCAAAGAACTCATCACTGCTGAGATGTACATTTCTTTGTACTTACAATATCTGTGAAATAAGCTCAATAAGAAAGTGTCTAGCCTGGGGGCTGTGGCTCATAACTGTAATCCCAGCACTTTGGGAGGTCGAGGCAGGCAGATCACCTGAGGTCGAGAGTTTGAGACCAGCCTGACCAACATGGAGAAACCCCGTCTCTACTAAAAATACAAAATTAGCAGGGAGTGGTGGCAGATGCCTGTGATCCCAGCTACTGGGGAGGCTGAGGCAGGAGAGTCGCTTGAACCCTGCAGGCAGAGGTTGCGGTGAGCCGAGATCACACCATTGCACTCCAGCCTGGGCAACAAGAGCAAAACTCTGTCTCAAAAAAAAAAAAAAGGAAAAAGGAAAAGAAAGTGTCAGGCCATGGCCGGATTATCAATATATTTTGTTTTTATAGTACATAGAATAACAGTGTGTCCTACAACTCAGGTAACTTAGATTTAATGAATACAGGAAGGCTTTCCAGACTGTCCCTGGCTGCTTCCTTCAAAAGCCTTCCATTCAAGCAAACAGGTTTCCTCCTCACTCTTACCCAGTACAGCATAGTCCAGTTGCTACACGTCCCTAAATTTAAGAATCCCCTGGAGGCTGGGTGCAGTGGCTCACGCCTGTAATCCCAGCACTTTGGGAGGCCAAGGTGGACAGATCATATGAGATAGGGAGTTTGAGACCAGCCTGACCAACATGGAGAAACCCCGTCTCTACTAAAAATACAAAATTAGCTGGGCGTGGTGGTGCATGCCTGTAATCCTAGCTATTCGGGAGGCTGAAGCCGAAGAATTGCTTGAAGCCGGGAGGCGGAGGTTGCAGTGAGCCGAGATTGCGCCATTGCACTCCAGCCTGGGCAACAAGAGCGAAACTCCATCTCAAAAAAAAAAAAAGAATCCCCTGGAATCTTTAATGCTGGTTCCTTTGCATATAACCTATGCACAAAAAAATAAGGTAAAATGTTAGTTCTGGCCAGGCCCAGTGGCTCACGCCTGTAATCCCAGCACTTTGAGAGGCCGAGGCAGACGGATTACAAAGTCAGGATATCGAGACCATCCTGGCTAACACGGTGAAACCCCTTCTCTACTAAAAATACAAAAATTAGCCAGGTGTGGTGGCGGGCGCCTGTAGTCCCAGCTACTCTGGAGGCTGAGGCAGGAGAATGGTGTGAACCCAGGAGGCGGACCTTGCAGTGAGCCGAGATGGTGCCACTGCACTCCAGCCTGGGCGACAGACCAAGACTCCATCTAAAAAAAATAAAAAAATGCTGGTTCCTAGGTCATGGTTGGGTTCAATAATCCCTGTTTTCAAAAGCACTCTTCCAGGTGATTTTCTCAGTAGGAAAAGCTGGGAAACACTAGATTAGGCTGCCTGGATTTCAAACCCAGCTCTCTGCTACCTAGCTATGTGACTCAGAGCAAGCGACTTAAGCTTTCTTTTTTCTTTTTTTTGAGACAGAGTCTTGCTCTGTCGCCCAGGCTGGAGTGCAGTGGCACAATCTTGGCTCACTGCAAGGTCCGCCTCCCGGGTTCACACCATTCTCCTGCCTCAGCCTCCCGAGTAGCTGGGACTACAGGCGCCCACCACCACGCCCGGCTAATTTTTGTATTTTTAGTAGACGGGGTTTCGCCACGTTGGCCAGGCTGGTCTTGAACTCCTGGGTTCAAGTGATCCGCCAGCCTTGGCCTCCCAAAGTGCTGGGATTACAGGCGTGAGTCAACGTGCCCAGCCATACTTAAGCTTTGTTTGCCTCAGTTTCCTTATCTATAAAATGGAGATAATAATAACCCCAACCTTCCTGTTGTGGTTACAGTGAGGTTCAAATGAGTTAATACTGGAAAAGAGTGTAGAACAGTGCCTGGCACAGACTTGGCACTCCATAAGAGTTGACTGTGAGAGTTATTATCCCACCTTGTGCCTTACTTGACTTATTATTTACAGCTAAAAATTCTGTTGCCCCCACTTTCCCCCTACTTCTGCCATCCCTTTCCATCAAACCACCCCCTCACCTTAGCTTTGCTGGGGTGAAGCACAGACAGGTGACATAACCCAGGATGCAACTGGGGCAGCCAGCCCCAGGCACAGCTGCCCCGCGGGCAGGGGGTGCTCCCCTTATCTGTGCCGCTTTCCCACAGGTCTGGAGGCTCTCTAGTCCCAAGGTTGTACCCTACTCAGGAGCCCCTCAGAGAAGCACCTCTTCGGGCCTAAAGTTACCTTCCCTGCTCCCAGCTTGTTCTACAAAGAAGGTCAGGAGGTCAAACAAATGCACGGTAAATGGAAAAATCAGGGTCCCACCTCCCCACCTAAATGTATCACGCTTCCTTCGATTTTTTTAGAAGCTTATTTAGATAGTTCTTTATAGATCACAAAATACTTCATGTACCATCTTGACTGTGACCATCTTTCTGTGAAGTGGGCTGGCTATTAATATTCTCATTTTACAGATTAGAAAACTGAGGGCTCAAAGAAACCAAGTGACTTACCAGCCATCAGTCATCCAGCTATGACAGGGCCAAGGCCTGAATTCTCCATTCCTGACTTTCCTGACTTCAAAGTTTATTCCCTCCACCCCCAGAACATGACATCTCTCCCAGGGGCTGAATGTAATTAGTGGTGACATTTCAGACTTCCTACGTGTTCAGTGATAAACTAAGTGTTCAGGAAGATACCCATGGTGGAGGAGAGGGAGCCATCCACAGCTCCGTGGTGAAACCTATGTAGCCAGCCCTTCCCCGACTTGATGTGAGTCCAGCCCTCCAGTGCCTGGCAGGGCCCCTGGCTTCAAGGGCAGAGGTGAAGGTGGGAAATTGCTGCCCTTCCAGGCTTTGCATTCTCTCCATCACTTCCTCCTGTGGCCCCGCCCCTCCTGCACCATCTTCCTGTGGGGGCTCTGGAAAAAAGCCCACGGCCTCTGACCTGGTAACAGGGTATTGGTGCCACAGTCCCCTGCGAGCACTCCACCTGTCCACCCATGGTTCTGGGGACACTGGGTGTCAGCCCCAGTTGTGGCATCTCAAGGCTCTAAGTAGAAGCCAGCACAGTGTTCTCAGGCCGGGTTACTTACCCTCTTTGACTTCCGTCCTGTCGTCTGTAAAGTATCTGACTCATAGCCACACTGTGAGGATTAAGTGTGATCATTTACAGAAAACGCTTACTATGATGTCTTGTACATGGTAAGTGGCCAATTAATGTTAGTCACTGCTATTATTATTGACATTGGAGTCAGACAGAAGCCACCTCAGTGACATGGATGCCATTAGAGCTGCTCACGAATATTCCAGGTGCAAGGCAAAGTTGTACTTCCTTGCTCCGCTCTCTTGAGGTTAAGCGAGGCCATCTGCCTTCCTCTGGCCAATGACATGTGAGCAGAGATGTGTGTATTTCCAGGCCACAGCACTTAGCTGCGGTGGGAGACCTCCCAGAGTTCCCTTCCCTCTGATGCGAGGACAGCTGATGGTGACTGATGCCCCTAGCGAGGGTCCCAGGAGACAGCAGTGAGAGCGGAGCCCCCACCGATCCCCAGTTGGCATGGACCATAAGCAAGAAATACATAAACCTTTGTTCTAAGCCACCATGATTTGGGAGTGGTTTGTTACTATGGCATGACTTCTCATGCTCACTGATAAAGTTGTTTTTTGTGTTTTTCTTTTCTTTTTTTTTTTTTTCGAGACAGAGTCTCACTCTGTTGCCCAGGCTGGAGTGCAGTGACGCGACCTTGGCTCACTGCAAGCTCCACCTCCTGGGTTCACGCCATTCTCCTGCCTCAGCCTCCTGAGTAGCTGGGACTATGGGCGCCCACCACCAAGCCCAGCTAATTTTCTTTTTTTTGTATTTTTTTGGGGATTACCCCCTGCCCACAGGGCAGCTGTGCCTGGGGCTTCCCCAGTTGCATGCTGGATTATGTCACCTGTCTAATTTTTTTGTATTTTTTTGTAACACGGGGTGTCACTGTGTTAGCCAGGATAGTCTCTATCTCCTGACATCGTGATCCGCCCACCTCGGCCTCCCAAAGTGCTGGGATTACAGGCATGAGCCACTGTGCCCGGACTGTTTTTTGTGTTTTTCACAGGTACTGAGCACCTACCATGTGCAAGGTGTTTTACATGCATTCTATTATCCCATCTTCACAGAACCCCCCTGAAGCGGGTACTGCTGCTATGTTCTACAGATGGGGTACAGTGGAATGTTTGTTCCCCCCAGAATTCCTGTGTTGAAATCCTAACCTCCAGTGTGATGGTGTTAGGAGCTGGGGCCTTTGGGAGGTGATTAGGTCATGAGGTTAGGGGCCTCCATGAATGGGATTGGAACCCTTATCAAAGGGACCCCAGAGGGGAGGGGGAGCAGCTAAAGGTTGGTTAATGGATACAAAAGTATAGCTAGACAGGAGGAATAAGCTCTAGTATTCTCTAGCACTGTAGAGTGAGTATAACCAACAACAATCTATTGTATATTTTCAAATAGCTGGAACAGCAAATTTGAAATCATCCCAACTCAAAGAAATGTTTTAAATGTTTGAGGTGATGGATATGCTAATTACCTTCATTTTCTCAGTAGGAAAAGCTAGGAAACATTAGACCAGGCTGCCTGGATTTCAAGCCCAGCTTGTATACATGTATCAAAATATCACACTGTAGCCCATAAATATGTACAATTATTATGTCAATTAAAAACAATAATAAGGCCGGGCGCGGTGGCTCATGCCTGTAATCCCAGCACTTTGGGAGGCTGAGGCAGGCGGATCGCCTGAGCTCAGGAGTTCTAGACCAGCCTGAGCAACATGGTGAAACCCCATCTCTACAAAAAATACAAAAATTGGCTGGGCATGGTGGCATGCACCTATAGTTCCAGCTACTCGGGAGGCTGAGGAGGGAGGATCACTTGAGCCTGGGAGGTCAAGGCTGCAATGAGCCGTGTTCGTGCCATTGCACTCCAGCCTGGGTAAAAATAATAATTTTTGAGATCTTGACTCAATAATAATAATCATCAATGCAAATAAATAAATAAAAGGGACCTCAGAGAGCCCTGTCATCCTCTTTTCACCATGTGAGGACATCAAGAAGTCAGCAGTCTACAGCCTAGAAGAGGCCTTCACCAGAGATCTCGTGCTAATGCCATGCTGGCACCCAGATCTCAGACCTCCAGCCTCCAGAACTGTGGGAAATGAATTTCTGTTGTTTTAAGCCCCCTAGTCTATGGTAATTTGTTATGGCAGCCCTGACTAAATAGAACTAAGTAAAACTGACTAAGACATGAGGTTACCAAGACTCAGAGAAGACAAGCAGTTTGGTCTACCTGTGTTTCTAGGAGCTGGGACAACTCCCAGCCTACAGCCTGCACCCAGAAGCCCAATTAATCGTGTTAAGCTGCAGCCCCACATCGCCCAAGCATCGGTCCTCCCTGCCCCTGCCCCCTCCCTGCTCCCAGGCTTTTTAGCAAGGGTACTAATAAATGGATGTATCTCCCAGCTGCTGGATATGGGACCCGCCCACTCTGCATCTCTCCCTTCGGCTCATTTCCCCTTCCACAGCACAACAGAATGGAACATGACACCAGTCTTGCCTTCCCTAACATAAATGTTGCATGAGATGGCACCTGGCCAACTCTGCTATCAGTGTCTCCAGCTTTTCGACCCAGATAGTGTCTGACTCAGATGACCTGGCAACCCCTCCCCCTCCTGGCACTGCCTGCTCATACATGGCACCTGTTGGGGGATGTTTCAGGGAAGGGGGGTTTGCAGACAGCCCTGAGAATGAGAGAAATGGTTGTGTCTCCAGCATCCCATAACCCTGATAGGGAAGGAGAGCTGGCAAGCATATTAGGGTCTATTTCACTCCTTTGGCATAAAACTGCTAAATCCTCATTTTCCCTTTGTTCATATATATATATATATATATATACTCAATATTTTTATTAACCCAGCTAATTTTTGTATTTTTTGTAGAGACACAGTTTTGCCACGTTGCTCAGGCTGGTCTCAAACTCCTGAGCTCAAGCAATCTGCCCACCCCCCCCTCCCAAAGTGCTGGGATTACAGGCCTGAGCCACTTCAGCTGGCCTTATTAGTATTTTTTATTGATGTATATATTAGTTATTATTATTTTTAATTGATATATATACATATACACAAATAGAGATAGGATCTCACTGTGTTGTCCAGGCTGGTCTTGAAGTCTTGAACTTCTGGCCTCAAGCAATCCCCTCTCCTTGGCCTCCCAAAGTGCTAGGACTACAGGCATGAGCCACTATGCCTGCCCCCACCATCATTCTTGACATGGCCACCACGTACCTTGCTCCCCACTGCCCACCCCTGCCCCAGCCTCTCTCTTATCATACAGAGAGACTACAGAGAACAGGGAGGTGGCAAGGGGATTTGCTGGGAACTCTGAAGCCATGTGAGTAGTTTGGGTGCAAGATTTGGAATCAAAGCTGTATCCCTTCCTACTTGTATGCTCAAAGACAAGTTACCCACTAGGGGCCTTCTTTGTAAAATGGAGAAATACCCACCTCGATGGGTTGTGCTGGGGCTCCTCCAGATAATATATGTAAAGATATTTCATAAATCATTATACTTATGTAAATATGTGGCTCAGTAAAAACATCTTAGGAATACATCTAGTTTCTTGGGAACTGCTGCCCTAATTCTTCAGAGTCCTCAGTTGCCCGCTGATCTGCTACAGCCTTGGCCAAGTCTGGTCCTCTCTCTCAGCAGCAGATTCCTCATCTATAGTTGGGGGGTGGATATAGCTCTCTGGTGTCCCCTCCAACTCTGCAGTCTCGAATCTGCGTGTTTGGTGGTCTGGGATTCAGATGCCTGTTTCAGTCTCCCTCTTAAAGATGACAGCACTTCTCATTCTGACCAATGAGATGGTTTCACTCTAGTTTCCAGTCCCTGGCACTACTCCTGGACATCTCACCGACATGGACAGTTTGTGTGTGGCCCCTGAGGTGCGCAGGGACCAAGGTACTAGAGGCTGCAGCACAAGGTCTTAACCCTCTTCCTGGGCTACAGAGAAGAGCAAGACCACTTGGCACAAGGACCAAGGAGCCTTTCTGAGCTAGGAGCAGGAAAAAGGACCAGGGAGGTTTTGCCTCAGGGCACAAGTAGCTGCCTACCCCACAGTTTTATTTGTTTTATTTTACTTATTATTATTATTATTATTTTTAGAGACAGGGTCTTGCCATCTTGCCCAGTCTAGTCTCAAACTCCTGAGCTCAAGTGATGCTCTCTCCCAAAGTGTTGGGATTACAGGTGTGAGCCACTGTGCCCAGCCCCCACATTGTTTTAAAGGACCCTAGGCCAGGTGCTGTGGACCACACCTGAAATTCCAACACTTCGGGAGACTGAGGTGGGCAAATTGCTTGAGCCCAGCAGTTCAAGACCTGCCTGGACAACATGACAAAACCCTGTCTCTACAAAAAAATTAGCTAGACATGGTGGTGCGCACCTGGAGTCCCAGCTACTTGGGAGGCTGATGTGAGAGAATCACCTAAGTCCAAGGAGGTTGAGGCTGCAGTCAGCTGAGATCATGCCACTGCACTCCAGCCTGGGCCAAAGAGTGAGACTCTGTCTCAAAAAACAAACAAACAAACAACAACAGCAACAAAAGGACCCTAAATAGCTTCCTCCACCTCACAAAATATCACTTCATTTGCTGCCTTAAGTATAAAATCCCATAATCGAGGAAAAACGACTTTCACTCCACAATGAAAGAGGGGACTTTAGATGAAAGTTTCTATAGGCAAGGTCATACCCTGCATAATAGTAACACTCCAAAATCAGCAAGAGACCTTAGAATCTGAGAGCAGTTTGGAGTGGGAGAGAGAGAATGAGGACAGAGTTCTGGGCACGCTTACAAATAACAAAAGCCCAGAGGTGGCAGATGAAGGCATCTAGAATGTGCTTGACTGCTGTCACTACTTTGGGCTAGGGTTGAGTCCTATTCCTACATGGCCAACAATGGAAGCTTCCTTCTTTCTCTCTCTCACAGCTGCAAAAACTGATGTGATAGCCTGGGAGTCAGGACCGGCAACTGTGTGCTCCTGGGCAAGTCACTTCCCCTTACAGATGAGGTTCTGGGCTCAGGTTCTGGGCTCAGAACCTCATCTGTAGGATGAGAGGGTTGGACAGCTTGATCTCTAAGGTCTTTTCTGCCTCTGCCATTCTAAGATTCTCAACTCCTCAGAATCTTCTGCAGAGCACTGAGTAGGACTGGGCTATAGGAGAACAGCTAAATTTAAGGCCCAGAGCCCCGGCAGAGGGTGGGATGGTGCAGCTGCAGCTATGGCCCTGGGGTGGGACCCTGCCTGCCCTCCCACCATCCCTGCTTACCCGCAGCCAGCTGCATCCATGCACAGATCTTATAGACTGTGGCTGTGTTGCAGATGAAGAACAGGCTGAAGCAGATGATGGAGCCAATGATGAGGAACATGCCCAAGGCCACAAAGAACATAGCAGTCTTGAAGGCTCTAGAAGGGATGGAGGAGAAGTCTAGGGGACCGCCCTTGCAGATGAGCTCGGAGGACAGCACGTTACCCACGCAGTAGGAGAAAAGGCCGAAGTAGCCTGCCTGCGGTGTGTTGACGCTGTCGCCGATCCAGTAGGGCTGGATGAAGAGGGCCATGACCAGCACGGAGAAGCAGATGGTGAGCGTACCCCACATCACGCCCACGGCCCGCGAGTTCCGCACATAGTTGGTATGGTAGATCTTGGCTGCCTCCTGGGCCGGCAGCAATTTCACCATGGTGAGGGCAGCAGGCCCTGGGCTGGGGTCCCGTGGGCTGCAAGTCCGTGGCTTTGTGGATGGAGGCCTAGAAGCAGGTCACTCCCCAGCGGGGTTTGGGGAGGAGGCTGAGGTCAGGGCACCAGGCGAGGTCCCTTCAAGGCAAGAGGAAGAGGCTTAATAGGACAAGGACAACCTTGATTTGGTCAAGGGAAGCTTGCCAGGTGCCTGTGTCCGCTCTAGCCGAGGCTGTCTCCAGTCTCCTGCCTCCTCCCAAGCCCACCAGGGTCTCGGGCCTGCTGGCGCCGCCCTGCGCGTCTCCCTTCCCAGCTCACAGCTCCCGAGAGCCCCGCCCCCTCCTCCGTCCGCGGAGGGCGCCGTTTCAGCACCGCGGCCAGCGCCCCGGGGTTCTGGGCGAGGGGCGGGGCCTGCAGCAGAGGCGGGGAAGGGGCAGAGCTCCCACTGCAGGCCCCCGCCGCGGGGAATCGGAACCCCATTCACCTTCCTGAACCGGGATGACAAGAATTGGGAAGGTGGGGATGTGACTGACACATTCCTACCGCTCGATTCCAGCCGCAAAAACGCTTTTCCCCCGCAAAAGCGCTGTCCACATCCCATCCCACCCCGCCCCTCCCTGGCTCCCTAGTCGCCTGCCCAGAACCTCCAACTCCACCACTCCGAGGTCAGCAAAGCCTTTCCTGGTTGCCTCCTGGTCACTGGTTTTGGGTCCTTAGCATTCAGTCAACGATTTCCAAAAGCATACTATGTGTTAAGGTTATGTTGGAGGACATCTGAGCAAAACCACAGATAAAAAAGACAGGGCCCCGTCCTCAAAGACAGTGAAATATTTACATATATAATGTATGTATATATGTAGTCTATATAAATACATCTATAAAACGCCTGTATATGCAGACTGATTGTGTGATAACAGAAGCAACTACAAAGTATAGCAGACGACGTTCTTTATGAGCCTTCTCAGACCTGAACATACGTGTTTTGTCAAATACAATGCCTTTCTCCCCTTGTTTCTATGTGTTTGTTACATATTTCCCCTTTAAATATATATATATGTTTTAATATATTATATATATACATATTCCTCCTGATTTTAAGGTAAATACATGGCTAGTGTAAAGAACTAGGAAAATTCCACCGGGCGCGGTGGCTCACGCCTGTAATCCCAGCACTTTGGAAGGCCGAGGCAGGCAGATCATGAGGTCAGGAGATCGAGACCATCCTGGCTAACACAGTGAAACCCCGTCTCTACTAAAAATACAAAAAAAATAGCCAAGCGTGGCGGCATGCGCCTGTTGTCCCAGCTGCTGGGGAAGCTGAGGCAGGAGAATGGTGTGAACTTGGGAGGCGGAGCTTGTAGTGAGCCGAGATCGCGCCACTGCACTCCAGCCTGGGTGACAGAGCAAGACTCTGTCTCAAAAAAAAAAAAAAAAATCATAACATCAACTTCCGGAGCTAAGGAAAGACAAGACAATCTTAAAAACATGGACTTTGGGGTTCAACAGCCCTGGATTTGAATGAGCTACTTACTAAGTAACCATCCATGGACTTAACCTTCCTTCCTGAGCCTTAGTTTCTCCATCTATTAAATGCAGGAAATGCACTTACGCCGGGCGTAGTGGTGGGCACCTGTATTCCCAGCTACTCAGGAGGCTGAGACAGTAGAATCGCTTGAACCCCAGGAAGCAGAGGTGGCAGTGAGCTGAGATCGCGCCATTGCACTCCAGCCTGGGCAACAAGAGCAAAACTCCATTTCAAAAAAAAAAAAATATTTTTTTTTTTTTAAAGTGCTCAAAGGTACATTAATGGTCTCTAATCCCAGCACTTTGGGAAGCTGGGCAGTCCGATCACTTGAGCTCAGGAATTCTAGAGTAGCCTGGGCAACATAGCAAGACTCCCGTCTCTACAAAAAATACACAACTTAGCCAGGCATAGCCAGGCATGGTGGTGCTTGCCTGTAGTCGCAGCTGCTTGGGAGGTTGAGGTGGGAGAATCACTGGAGCCCAGGAGGTCGAGGCTGCAGTGAACCATGATCACACCACTGCACTCCAGTCTGGGCTTTAACAAAAAAAGAGAAAGAACTCAAAAATGTTGGTGATTATTATTACTTCCGCTGTTAATCCCTGCAGTTTCCCCCTTCTGAACATACTCCTTTACACAATTGGATGATGTATGTACAATTTTATTTTATTTTTATTTTTCTTGAGACAGAGTTTCGCTCTTGTTGCCTAAGCTGGAGTGCAATGGCATGGCACGATTTTGGCTCACGGCAACCTCCGCCTCTCTGGTTCAAGCGATCCTCCTGTCTCAGCCTCCCAAGTAGCTGGGATTACAGGCATGCATCACCACTCTCGGCTAGTTTTTTGTTTTGTTTTGTTTTTTGTCCTTTGAGACAGAGTTTCGCTCTTGTTGCCCAGGCTGGAGTGCAGTGGCACCATCTTGGCTCATGGAAACCTCCAGCTTCCTGGTTCAAGTGATTCTCCTGCCTCAGCCTCCCGAGTAGCTAGGATTACAGGCATGGCCGCCACACCCAGCTAATTTTGTATTTTTAGTAGAGACGGGGTTTCTCCATGTTGGTCAGGCTGGTCTCGAACTCCCAACCTCAGGTGATCCACCTGCCTCGGCCTCCCAAAGTGCTGGATTACAGGCATGAGCCACCGCGCCCAGCTGTATGTACAATTTTGTATACATTTTTTTCACTTAGCATTATAATATTAATATTTTCTCCTATTACTTTTTTTCCCTTTGGTATGTTTTGTCAGTTTCACCTTTTTTTTTTTTTTTCTGAGATGGAGTTTTGCTCTGTCACCCAGGCTGGAGTACAGTGGCTCTATCTCAGTTCACTACGACCTCCACCTCCCGGGTTCAAGCGATTTTCCTGTCTCAACTTCCCAAGTAGCTGAGAGTACAGGCATGAGCCACCACACCCAGCTAATTTTCGTATTTTTAGTAGAGGCGGGGTTTCACCATGTTGGCCAGGTTGGTCTCGAACTCCTGACCTAAAGTGATCCACCTGCCTCGGCCTCCCAAAGTGCTGGGATTACAGGCTGAGCCGCTGAGGCTGGCCCTTTACTTTTTCACTTTTTTTTTTTTTTTGAGATGAAGCCTCACTCTGTTGCCCAAGCTGGAGTGCAGTGGCGCAATCTCAGCTCACTGCAACCTCCACCCACCTCCCGGATTCAAGTGATTCTCCTGCCTCAGCCTCCCGAGTAGCTGGGACTACAGCCGTGAGCCACCACACTCAGCTAATTTTTGTATTTTTATACAGACAGGGTTTCACTATGTTGGCCAGGCTGGTCTCGAACTCCTGACCTAGTGATCCGCCCACTTTGGCCTCCCAAAGTGCTGGGATTACAGCTGCGCCCGGCCAGTAAGTTTGTTTTGCTTTGTTTTGTTTTTTTGAGATGAAGTTTCGCTCTTGATGCCCAGGTTTGAGTACAATGGCACAGTCTTGGCTCACTGCAACCTCCGCCTCCCAGGTTCAAGCGATTCTCCTGCCTCAGCCTCACAAGTAACTGGGATTACAGGCGTGTGCCACTATGCCCTGCTAATTTTGTATTTTTAGTAGAGATGGAGTTTCATTATGTTAGGCTGGTCTCCAACTCCTGACCTCAAGTGATCTGCCCGCCTTGGCCTCCCAAAGTTTTGGGATTACAGGCGTGAGCCACCGCGCCCGCTCAGGTTGTTTTTAACAGTAAAAAGTGGCTGGGCGCGGTGGCTCACACCTGTAATCCCAACATTAATAATAATTTTGAAGCTAGCTTATTTATTAAAGATTTTACTTACATAACATAAACTTGAAACAGCATTTGACCAGTCTTTTCTTTTTTCCTGATAAAGTGTTCAAGTGCTTTTATTTTCTTAAGCCGATTAGAGCTCTTTTATTTATTTTCAGTAGTGAAACATTGTGCACACCACCCATAAATACATAGACATATCAGGCATGCCTATAGAAGTACATCTTATAGATTTATAAAAACCTTTTTTTTTTCCTATTTTAATCTTTCAGATCCTTTTTGTTTGTTTTTGAGATGGAGTCTCACTCTGTCATCTAGGCCGGAGTGCAGTGGTGCAATCTTGGCTCACTGCAACCTCTGCCTCCCAAATTGAAGCGATTCTTCTGCCTCAGCCTCCCGAGTAGCTGGGATTACAGGTGCCTCCCACCAACCTCAGCTAATTTTTCTATTTGTAGTAGAGATGGGGTTTCGCCATGTTGGCCAGGGAGGTCTCAAACTCCTGACCTCAGGAGTTATCAAATTCTTGACAACCTCTTTCACAACCCTAGGCAGTTGACAGCTAAATAGCCTTAAATTTGCATATTAAAGGAAACAGTTCAGGTGAAAGTCAAATAGCAAAATTTACATTATAAGGTGCGGCGAGAAAAGTCTGGTGTTCTAGAGGGAAATTAAAACAGATATCATTGCCAATTAAACATAAAATTATGGAAATTATAAAGGCCTTTTAAATACACACACACACACACACACACACACACACACACACACCCTGTAGCTTTTACTTCAGAACTTTTAGCCATGAGATAAATACCAATTCACTGGCTTGCAAAAAGAACTTGTTGGATCTAAACAGTGGTTTTTATCTTAATAGAAAAATAACAGCAGATTGCTGGGTGCGATGGCTAACACCTGTAATCCCAGCACTTTGGGAGGCCAAAGCGGGCGGATCACAAGGTCAGGAGTTCCAGACCAGACTGGCCAACACAGTGAAACTCCATCTCTATTAAAAATACAAAAAATTAGCCTGGCGTGGTGACGGGTGACTATAATCCCAGCTACTCAGGAGGCTGAAGCAGGAGAATGGCTTGAACCCGGGAGGCAGAGGTTGCAGTGAGACAAGATTGTGCCATTGAACTGCAGCCTGGGAACAGAGCAAGACTCCATCGAAAGGAAGGGAGGGAGGGAGGAAGAAAGGAAGGAAGGAAGGAAGGAGGGAAGGAAGGAAGGGAGGGAGGGAGGGAAGGAAGGAAGGAAAGAAGGGAGGGAGGGAGGAAGGGAAGGAAGGAAGGAAGGAAGGAAGGAAGGAAGGAAGGAAGGAAGGAAGGAAGGAAGGGAAGGATTTAGAGCAGGCAGAAAAGAAAAATAGAGAAAAAGATGACTTAGGAATTCTATAGTTTGCAGGTCAACCTTAGGGCTCTTTTTCCTTAATGTAAATGTGCACAAAGACCATGTTATTTCCATTTTACATAAACTCTGGCAAGTAGAGGTGCCATAAAAGCTATGGAGTGCTCAAAAGGGGGTCATTTTCTTTGTTTTCTCCTCATTCTGAAACCCCTCTTTGCAAAATTGTGACTGAGACAGTGAAAGAGATCTAACTTAACTGACTCCATCTTGCTTCTAACCTCCAAGCTGTCCTTGTTCATTCCTGGGTGTAAGCTGAACTAACTTTGGGAGAAACTTAGTTTATAGTTTAAACAAAGACAGTAACAGCCCTTTCCCAAAGCAGACTTCATTCTTGCCTGGGGACTAGATTGCCTTTGTAGGACTAACATTAGCCACAAGATTAGATATTATGGTTTAGGAGTCATGCAGCTGGAGGCTACAAGATTCTGATCCTCCCTAAACTACTCCTAAGATCAGTGCTTGAGATATTTTGCTGACCTTGCACTTGATGGATCAGCTGGCCCCAGCCAGATCAATAAACTGGCTCATCTGATCTTGTGGCCCCCACCCAGGAACTGACTGGGTGCACGAAGACAGCTCTGAGTCCCTATGATTTCATATCTGACCAATCAGCACCCCTGGCTCACTGGCTTCCTCCCACCCACCAAGTTATCTTTAAAAACTCTGCTCCCTGCTGGGTGCGGTGGCTCACGCCTGTAATCCCAGCACTTTGGGAGGCTGAGGCAGGTGGATCACTTGAGGTCAGGAGTTCGAGACCAGCCTGACCAACATGGTGAAACCCCGTCTCTACTAAAAATACAAAATTAGCCGGGCATGGTGGCACATGCCTGTAATCCCAGCTACTCAAGAGGCTGAGGCAGGACAATCGCTTGAACCCAGGAGGCGGAGGTTGCAGTGAGCCGAGATCACGCCATTGCACTCCAGCCTGGGCAACAAGAGTGAAACTCTGTCTCAACAGCAACAACTCTGTAAAACTCTAGTCTCCTGCACTTGCACAGCTGGCTCTGCATGAAATACTCTTTCTCTACTGCAATTCCCCTGTCTTGATGAATCATCTCTGTCTAGGTAGTGGGCAAGGTGAACCCCTTGAGCGGTTACATCCTGAGGGCTGTGTCATAGGCCATGGTTGCGCATATTTGGCTCAGAATAAATCTATTCAAATATTGTACAGAGTTTGACTCTTTTCATTGACAGGTACTTAATTTTTGCTTTCCTTTTAGAAGCACATACAATGTCAAAGTTCTCTTTGCTACACTTCATTTGTAATGGAAAAAACTCCAGCCTTTTTCCTCTGTGAGCTTGGCTGAGACCAACTAGGGACAGGGCTGATGGTTTTCACAGCTCCCTTCATGGAGAGAAATCACTCCTCTGGTTCCTTTGCCAGTCTCCATCTCGACTTGTGAGAAGGGAATAGTGATTCCCTTCCCTGTGGCTCACCTCACAGAGGTCCCAGGGGTGGGAAGCAGGTGGAGAAAAGAGAAGGAAGGATCAGAGTGAGCTCATAGGAAAACGTGCTTTCAAACATTGAGTTTTATAAAAGAGAGGGGGATAGTGTTCTTTCGTCAATGGTATTTCTGCATTGCTGGAACCAAATTGGTTTTTCTCATTTTGAGAGTCTCCTGGTTGTTCCTCCAGCTATTCCTCTACATTCCACACCCCAGGGATGTAAAGGTGAGAGGAAGGGGGTCATATTACATGGCTGGGCACCCGCCATGTGCCAAGCACTTCCGAAGGTGTTCCACATGCATTGTCTTAATCATGACCTCAGGAAGTAGGAGGCATTGTCCCCCTAAGGTAAATAAGAAAAGTGAGGTTCAGGGAGCTTCACTTTCAATAATGTGTCTGAGGCCATGTGGCTCTAGTAAATGCTGAGTTTTGAAGCCAGCTTGGTCCAGATCAAAGCTGTGCTTGAGGCTGGGCACAGTGGCTCACACCTGTAATCCCAACACTTTAGGAGGCCGAGGTGGGAGGATTGCTTGAGCCCACGAGTTTTAGACCTGGGATGCTGAGGGGTGGGATTGCTTGATCACAGGAAGTGGAGGCTGCAGTGAGCCAAGATGGCACCACTGCACTTTGGCCTAGGTGACAGAGTGAGACCTTGTCTCAAAAAATTAAATTAAATTAAATTAAATTAAAAGCTGTGCTTGAGGCCTGGGCCTCTCAGTGGAGCTGTCTTCTACCTCCTGGGATGGAGAAGGGAAGGGCAGAGGCCTCTGGCTGCCATGACTAGTCCTTCAGGAAAAGCTGCTCTGTTCCCATGCCTGAGCAAACTCAGGCAGCTGTGCCCTTCCCAGCTTCCTGAGGCCCCTGCTCCATCTGAGGCTCACAAGACCTCTTCATTCTCAGCCAGGACTAGCGACTGCTCATGCGCCCACGTGGCCTTGGGTAGGGGGCAGCATGAGTGGAAATCTTAACTAAAGGGGTGAGTATCTGATGCTGGAATTGCAGATAGTAAGTGAGGTAGAAAGGAAAGGGGAGAGAGGCATTTAGGAAGGGCCTCCTAAGGGCCCTTGAGTCAGGCCTGCAGGCAGCCCCCTGGTGTAAGGGCAGGCGGAGGGTGCCAAAGTGAAAGTACACACACCCTGGCCTGCTGGGGGTTGCAGAGCTGTCAGCCCCAGGGATCTGGGCATGGCCTGGAATCCCCCCAGGAGACTGAAGGAAGGTTGAGGGGTGGGAGGCTGGGATCCTCGTCCCTGGAGTCTGACACTGCTAGACATCTGGGCTTGGGTGGGCCGAAGGCAAGGCCTGACTATGGTGAGGCAGAGAGACCCCGAGTACTCAGAATGTAAGCAGGCACTCACACCACAGGTGCCTCTCTTGCCTTGGACTCGTCCAGGCACTGCCCAGGAGCTCAAGACACAAGGGCAGCCACCCTTACCCACTGCCTATGTGGCATATGGGAATATACAATATAAATATATTCTTATAATTGTATATAATCATGTTTATATATATGTAACGCATATAAATGTGTATTATTTCAACCCTCACAACTCTTTAAATTATCCTTAATTGACAGATAAGATGAAAGGCAGAATAGTTGGAAGAGATAGTAAGTTTGCCTCACTAATAACTTGTACACAGTCCACACTCTTAACCATGATGCAACACAATTATCACCAACACACACACACACACACACACACACACACACACACACACACACACGAGAAAGGCCACCAGGTACTCACCCAGCTTCCTTAACGGGACCCGCCCCACAGCAGATTGGCCACAGCTGTGCCTGTGCCCACGGCCAGCCCTGTGGGATGCAGGTGGGTCATGTGAGGTCAGGGCCCTTTTATAGCCCCATCACCACAGCTGGCTGTGTCTCCTGCACCCACACCAGCTGTCCCACTTGCCATGGAGAAGATCCTGATCCTCCTGCTTGTTGCCCTCTCTGTGGCCTATGCAGCTCCTGGCCCCCGGGGGATCATTATCAACCTGGTAAGAGGGTCTTCACAGGAGGCGCCTCCTGAGTCCCCAGATGAAGACTTCCTAAGCTTGGACCTTGACCTCTGATGTCCCCACCTGAACTGGCAGGGGCTGGGAGGAGTGGCATCTTGCATCCCTCTGTTTACTTCCATGTCCTGTCCTATGCCTCTTCCCAGGGGCCACAGGAAAGGCTGATCAGCGCCTCTCCAGCTCCAACTGGAGCATGCTCAGAGCAGCAGCTCAACCTGGCTATGAGGGACCTTTTTTTTTCTTTTCTTTTCTTTTCTTTTTTGAGACGGAGTCTTACTCTGTCACCAGGCTGGAGCGTAGTGGCACAATCTTGGCTCACTGCAACCTCCGCTTCCCGGGTTCAAATGATTCTCCTGCCTCAGCCTCCCGAGAAGTTGGGATTACAGGCACCTGCCATAACGCTCAGCTATTTTTTGTATTTTTAGTAGAAACGGGGTTTCACCATGTTGCCCAGGCTGGTCTCAAACTCCTGACCTCGTGATCTGCCCACCTCGGCCTCCCAAAGTGCTGGGATTACAGGCGTGAGCCACCTCTCCTGGTCCTATGAGGGAGCTTTGTAAAAATCCAGAGCCCTGGGGTTCCATCCTGAGAAAATGCTTTGTGCCAGTTATTCCAGCTTCTGACTTATGGTGGCATCTTACTGTGTGTCCAACACAGTTCGAGATGCCTCAGAGATGTTTACTCATTCCGTTCTCTTAATAATCACTGAGGGAGGTGTTTTCAGAGTCAGCCCTGTCTTCAGACAGAGAGAGGGTGAGCAACCTGCCTGAGAGGTCACATAGCTGGAAAGTGGTTCAGCTGGGGCCCCACCACTGCCCCACACCACCTCTCCACCATGGGTCTTGGCTGGGAAAGCCCTTCCAGAACGTCCATGCGGTTGAAAGGTTCTGAGCTCTCTTAACTTGGGGCCATGGCTGGACTTGGAGGTCCAGGACCCTTGGATATTATAGATCAGATCTGTTGGGGGAGGAAGGAGTCTTGCAGGGAGATGCAATCTTCACCGCCTCCTTAAAGGGGTGTGGGACCCAGAGAGGTTTGGAGAGCTTGTCTAGGAGCCTCGTGTGCACATTCCAAATGGGAACACTGAGGCTTGGGAGGCAGTGACTTGCCCAGAGTCACGCAGGGAGTTGGTAGTACAGCCGGTACTAGAACCCGGGGGTCCTGACCCTCTGTGCAGGGCTGCTTCTCTGTCACCGCATGCCCACTTCTCACGTGGGTGGGGGGCACAGAGGCCACCAGACCCAGGGGATGGACTCCTTCACACACATCCCCACCAGGGGAGACACTGTTAGTGGTAGTGGGTGGTGGGTGGTGGGTGCAGGTCTGAATGGAGAAGGGACCTGAGGGAGTGGGGCCTGGGCTGACTGGCTGCTCCTGGCAGGAGAACGGTGAGCTCTGCATGAATAGTGACCAGTGTAAGAGTAATTGCTGCCAACATTCGAGTGCACTGGGCCTGGCCCGCTGCACATCCCTGGCCAGCGAGAACACCGAGTGCTCTGTCAAGGTGGGTGCCTGAGGACTTGGCGTGGGTTGGGGAGAATGGGGAGGAGGGCCCTGAACACTTGTTGAGTGGGATCAGGGAGGGGGGTCAGCCTGGACACTGAATATTGAGGAGACGAGAGGGGGGTCGACAGGTGTCAAAGCACTTTCCCATCCCATCATCTCTCTTGACCCTCCCGAGTGACCAGTGAGATGGGTGGGGGTGGGGATTTGTTATCCCCATTTCATGGCTGGGTAAATAGAGGCTCCCCAGAGAGATCAATCTAGTAAGAGCAAATGAGCCAGAGCAGAGGTCAGAACTGGGGTCTCCAGGGCCCACGGCACCCCTGGGGAGGCAGGTGGGAGTGGCACTCCCCGAAAACACAGGCTGGCCTACTGGTTCTCTAGGTCAGGCAGGGGACAATTGATGTCCAAAGTATCCCTCCATAGCCTTGACTCCATTGGCTGTGCCTCTGCAGACGCTTTACGGGATTTACTACAAGTGTCCCTGTGAGCGTGGCCTGACCTGTGAGGGAGACAAGACCATCGTGGGCGCCATCACCAACACCAACTTTGGCATCTGCCACGATGCTGGACGCTCCAAGCAGTGAGACGGCCCACCCACTCTCACACCCAGCGCAGCATGCTGCAGGCCACTAGGCGCAGGGGCACCTCTCCCCTGCTCCAGCACATCTCCCGGGCTGGCCACCTCCTTGACCAGCACCTCTGTTTTCTGATTGCGCTCTTCACAATTAAAGGCCTCCTGCAAACCTTTCCCAGTCTCCTGCATATTCTTCCTGAGTCAGCATCTTCTCTGAAGTTGCATCAGTCCTTTGGCCCACCAGGGCAGGCTTCAGGCAGGTCAGAAGAACAAGGGATGGGTCTGGGGCTGGAGTGGATGTGGCCAAACAGATTGGAGACTGAAGACAAAGCTGTGAAGGAGGCCCAGCCAGCCTGGGAAGCCCTCCCTTTCTGGGGAGAAGTCACGCCTATCTGGGATGCCCTCCTTGTCCCTCCGGTTCTCAAAGAGACAAGCGGGCACATGTGCATGCGCGCACACACACACACACACCCTTGTGGATAAGGAGTTTTAATGGCCCATGTTTGTCACCCTGCATCAGAGGCATCAGAGTCCTGGGCTCTCACCTCTTTTCTGGACACAGTTCTCAAATATGACAGCTAGCTGACACAACTCATGTGTTAAGGGGTCAGACCACTCTCAGTTGCTATGAGCTTACTCTCTGCCAGCAAATGCTCACAAGGATCCCAGGAAGGAGAATTTCTCATCTCCACTTTATAGATAGAGACCAAGTTTCAGAGAGGAGCTTGCCCAGTGTCACATAATCAGAAAATGTTGGCACTCTACCATCTAACTCCACTGCCCTGCTTCTATGATTCCTTTTTTTTCTTTTTGAAACAGAGTCTCGCCTGTTGCCCAGGCTGGAGTGCAGTGGCATGATCTCTCGGCTCACTGCAACCTCCGCCTCCCAGGTTCAAGTGATTCTCCTGCCTCAGCCTCCCCTAGTAGCTAGGATTACAGGCGCCTACCACCACGCCCGGCTAATTTTTGTGTTTTTAGTAGAGATCGGGTTTCATCATGTTGGCCAGGCTGGTCTCAAACTCCTGACCCCAGGTGATCCACCGCCTCAGCCTCCCAAAGTGCTGGGATTACAGGTATGAGCCACCATGCCCGGCCTTATGATTCCTTTTTCTTTCCCAATTATTCACACTAACAAAAATGGGTGGAAATTGTAGGGAATTTAATTTTGCCTTAATATAAAAATTGTATATCCCCTGGAGCCATCAAATATGAGTTACCTTAGGCAGTACTGAGGTGCCCATCATCCAGGTATGCAAGTGGAAGCTCACCGACCCCTCGGTGGAGATGCTAGGGAGGAGATTTCCACAGAGAGTGAGGGACAGTGAACTGAATGAAACTTCGATGTCGTCCCAGCCCCAGGATCTTGAAGTTCTGTGATCAGTGAATCTCCTGTAACCACAGGCTTATGAGTTAGGATTGCATTCAGCTGTAAGTAGCAGAAAAACCCAAGTAATTATGGCTGAAGCAAATAGGAACGTATATTTCCCATGAATCCAAAGCCAAGACATAGGAAGTGCTGGCATTCTTTTGGTGGCTGGTAGCTCTGTGTTTCTCTTGACCTTCTCTTCAAGGTTGCCACATGCCTTAGCAGCAGCTCCTGACTTCACGTTCTCACCATATTCGAAGGCAGGAAACATGGAGTAGCTGGCGGCTGGGAAGGCGGGAGAAGGAGCAGAGAGTTTCTTCTTGCATACCTTTTTTTTTTTTTTTTTTTTTGGAGACAGAGTTTTGCTCTTGTTGCCTAGGCCAGAGTGCAGTGGCACAATCTCGGCTCCCTGCAACTTCTGCCTCCTGGGTTCGTGCGATTCTCCTGCCTCAGCCTCCCGAGTAGCTGGGACTACAGGCGCCTGCCACCACGCCTGGCTAATTTTTTGCATTTTTAGTAGAGACAGAGTTTCACCATGTTGGCCAGGCTGATCTTGAACTCCTTATCTCAGGTGATCCACCTGCCTCGGCCTCCCAAAGTGCTGGGATTACAGGCATGAACCATGGCGCCTGGCCCATACCCTCTTCTTATCTTTCCTCAAATCCTCAAGGCTGACTTCTCTTCATATCTCAGTGGCTAGAACTAGGTTATCTGACTACCTCTAGCTGCAAGGGATGCTGGGAAAGCAAAGGGAATAAGATCCTTCTCCTGGGGCCAGGCTCATTGATGCCCAAACAATATTGGGTTTCAGCTGGCAGGGAAGGAGTAATGGCTATTAGGAAACCAGGTAATGGTGTCTGCCACATATGAATTATGTGCTCAGCAAGAGGAGCTTTCAATACCTTAACCCAGGAGGGGTCTCAGGCCATGAGGCAGGGCTGAGTCATGCTTCTTGGTGCCACATTCAGTCCCGGAAATCTGCATTCACGTCCTGTTCATGTGTTCACTGAATGACCACAGTGTGCCTGGCACCATGTTTTGGACTGTGGGGGGCATAAGGAAAATGTCCCTGGTGTCCAAAAGTGAGCAGGGAGTTGGGCTTTGGGCTCTGCAGAAGCAAGTGACCAAGACCCCAATCATTATGTAGCTTGCATTTTATTTCCAATGGCCAGTGCTCCTGTAGACTCTCAATTTCTGCTGCAATTCAGCATCACACGCCTACACAGCAGAGGCACAGTCTAACCACAGCTCAAAGAACCAGATGGTCCCAACTTACAATGGTTTGACTGACAATTTTTCAACTTTATGATGGTGCAAAAGCAATATGCATTCAGTAGAACATCAATAAATTACATGAGATATTTGACACTTTATTCTAAAATAGGCTTTGTGTTATTTTGCCCAGCTAATGTAAGCATTCTGATTGAGCACATTTAAGGTAGGCTAAGCTAAGCTACGATGTTCAGTAAGTTAGGTGTGTTAAATGCTTTTTTTTTTTTTTGAGACAGGGTCTCACTCTGTGACCCAGGCTGGAATGCAGTAGCATGATCATGGCTCACTACAGCCTTGACATCCTGGGCTCAAGTGATCCTCCCACCTCAGTTCCCCCAAGTGCTAGAACTATAGGCGTGTGCCACCATGCCTGGCTTATTTATTTATTTATTTATTTATTTTTGCAGGAGGGGGGAAGATGAAGTCTGTCTCTGTTGCCCAGGCTGGAGTGCAATAGTGTGATCTCGGCTCACTGCAGCCTCTGCCTCCCAGGTTCAAGCAATTCTCCTGCCTCAGCCTCCCGAGTAGCTGGGACTACAGGCGCATGCCACCACGTCCAGCTAATTTATTTATTTATTTATTTGTATTTTTAGTAGAGATGGGGTTTCACCATGTTGCCCAGGCTGGTTGTGAACTCCTGAGCTCAGGCAATCTGCCTACCTCGGCCTCCGAAAGTGCTAGGATTACAGGTGTGAGCCTCCATGCCCGGACTTAATTTTTGTATTTTTAGTGGAGATGGGGTTTCACCATGATGCCCAGGCTGGTCTTGAACTTCTAGGCTCAAGCAATCTGCCCACCTCAGCCTCCTAAAGTGCTGGGATTACAGGCGCAAGCCACCACACCTGCCCATTAAATGTATTTTCTTTTTCTTTTTTTTGGAGACAGAGCCTCACTCTGTCACCCAGGCTGGAATGCAACGGCACGATCTCGGCTCACTGCAACCTCCGCCTCCCGGGTTCAAGCAATTATCCTGCCTCAGCCTCCCGAGTAGCTGGGACTACAGGTGTGCACCACCACGCCCAGCTAATTTTTGTATTTTTAGTAGAGACGGGGTTTCACCATGTTGGTCAGGCTGGTCTGGAACTCCTGACCTTGTGATCCGCCTGCCTCAGCCTCCCAAAGTGCTAGGATTACAGGCGTGAGCCCCCGCGCCCGGCCTATTAAACTTATTTTCAACTTACAATATTTTCAGCTTAAACAATGTGTTTATCAGGATGTAGCCCCATCGTAAGTCAAGGAGCATCTGTACTTTATTCCCTACAAATCTCTCTAGATTCTGACAATGGCAGCTTCTACCAATGACCACTTTTCCCATAGGGCAGCGGAATCTCCATGGCTTGTGAAGGGGTCTAGAAAATGCCGCTGAAGGATAAAAATTATTTTGAGCATTTGAAAATGGGCCTTTTTCTTTTCTTTTTTTTTTTTTTTTGAGACAGAGTCTTGCTCTGTCGCCCAGGCTGGAATGCAGTGTTGCGACCATGGCTGACTGCAGCCTCAACCTCCTGGTGCTCAAGTGATCCTCCCGCCTCAGTCTCCTAAGTAGCTAGGACTACAGGTGCGTGCAACTACCTGGCTATGTTGCTGTTGTTTGTTTTTAGACACAGGGTTTTGCAATGCTGCCCAGGCTGGATGAGAATAGGCTGTTTTCTGAACTCTTTTGTCTGCCTAAATGCAGAGCCCTGCAAAAGAGCTCCATTGTCATAAATCCCCCTCCCAGGAGTTTCTCAAAACCAGGGAAAATTGACTCATTGCTGGAGGGGAGAATAGTTGGCACGACACCTAAACAGTCAGGTCACGAAACTATCATAGCTCCCATCTTTTCTCCTAAGGGCCCATTCATCTTTCCTAAAAATTACTTTCCTATAAGTGTCCTTTCTCCTCCTCCCCTTCTTCTATTGAGATGGTATATAACCCCCAAATTCTAACTTCCTCCTAGAGTCACTCTCTTCCTTGAACTTCCCTACATTCTGAATAAAAATCGGTCGTTTCTCTTTTATCAGTTTAATTCTCAGGCCTTCAAGTACTGAACCAAAGAGGATAGAGGAAAAGTTTTCCTCCCCCAACACTTGGAACCAGTTTAATCATGTCAGCAACATGTCTTCCCCAACTCCCTTTTTTTTTTTTTTTTTCCATATCAGGCTAAAAATGTTTATAAAAAAATTAACAACTTTGTTTTAAAGCATTTTATATTCCTGGATGAAAATATTCAATATTGGAAAAAAGTAAAATTTCAGCTGGGCACAGTGGCTCATGCCTGTAATCCCAGCACTTTGAGAGGCTGAGGCAGGATTGCTTGAGGCCAAGAGTTCGAGACCAGCCTGGGCAACATGGTGAGACGCCCCCCGCCCTCCATCTCTACAAAAATCTTAAAAATTAGTTAGGCGTGGTAGTGCACACCTGTGGTCCCAGTTACTCAGGAGGCTGAGGTGGGAAAATCGCTTGAGCCCAGAAGGATGAGGCTGCAGTGAGCTGAGATGCAGCCACTGCACTCTAGCCTGGGTGACAGAGTGAGACCCTGTCTCAAACAAAACAAAACCAAACCATAAAATTTCCTCAAATTAACTTTTTTTTTTGAGACAGGGTCTTGCTCTGTTGCCCAGGCTGGAGTGCAGTGGTGTGATCTTGGCTCACTGCAACCTCCACCTCCCAGGTTCAAGTGATTCTCCTACCTCAGCCCCCTGAGTAGCTGGGACTAGGCATGCACCACCACACCCGGCTAATTTTTGTATTTTTAGTACAGATGGGGTTTCACCATGATGGCCAGGCTGGTCTCAAACTCCTGACCTCAGATGATCCACCCACCTCGGCCTCCCACAGTGCTGGGATTACAAGCATGAGCCACGGTGATGGTCCAGAGCTTTTCACCATGTAGTCCCATTTGTTTATTTTTGCTATTGTTGCCTGTGCTTTTGGTGTCTTATCCGAAAATCATTGTCAAGATCAATGTCATGTAATAGTTCCCCTATATTTTCTTCTAGGAGTTTTATGGTTTCGGGTCTTATATTTAGGTCTTTAATCCATTTTGAGTTTATTTTTGTGTGTGCTATAAGGGTCCAATTCCATTCTTTGGCATGTGAATATTCAGTTTTCCCAACACCATTTATTGAAAAGACTATCCTTTCCCCAGGGTGTCTTCTTGGTGCCCTTGTTGAAACTTAATTGACTGTACAGGCTTGGGTTTATTTCTGGGCTCTGTATTCTCCCCTTCCCCTTCTAACTTCTTAGACATTGGGTATCCTTGGGAACTTCTTAGACATTGGGTATCATTGGGTTTCCAGCCTGCCACCTCTCCTCCTGTGGTCATTTCATAGGTTTTCTCTGAATGGGGAGAGCTCACGTAACACAATGGAAGTCTGGTTATCTGTCTGATACATTTAGTACAGGACAGCATATTCTACCAAGGTGTGGTTCACATCGTTTTGCTGTGACTTACAAGGGGGTGTTCTAAGTACAACCATAGCTTACCTCCAAACTCCCCAGCCCTTGCATCCTAAGCCCAACATCCTGGAGGGCACATTTGGCTCAGTTCTGGTGGCTGAATGTGGAACCTTAGGTCCAAAATCTGAAATAATTAACTCCAAAATGTAACCTGAATATAACAGGCACTACTCACAAACAAGCGAGCTAGCATCTAACTCAAAAAGCCTCACCACACACTGAGACTTCCTAAAACTCTACTTGACTCATTCTCTCCCCAACCCCACACTGCAGTCGCTGCTCCAGTCTTTCTTTCTCACTCTTTCCTAGGCTCTCCTTCCTTCCTTTCTTCTTTTCTTGTCCCTCTTTTCTCTTGCCTCCCAGAAGATTCAGATTCGGCACTTTCCAACTGTGTGACCTTGAACAAGTTGCTCAACCTGTTTCCCTACCTGTAAAACAGAGGTGATAACAGTAGAGACCCCACAGGTTTGTTGTAGGATTAAATGAGATCATGTGCGTAAGGCACCTAGAGCTGCTCCTAACATCTAGTAAGTGCTCAATAAACATCATCAATTCTTTATACACATGGATGTTTTGTGTGCCTTCTTTCACATTTCTGAAATTTAAGGTCGTGGAACTGGAGTATCAGGTGTAAACTGGGCTTCCGGGGGGGGTAGATTACAGAGTGGGCTGAAGGCAGAAAGGGGTTGGGGTGGGAAGGGAGCTTTGGTCTCCTCTGGGGGACTTTCATTCATGCCCCAACTGGGGAAAGACCCCAAGCCCAACAGTGTCCCTTCCTGCTTCCTCCCTCATATCACCTCCCCGCCCCCCAGAAACCTGTACCATGCCCACCCCAGCCCAGCCCACCCAGGCCCCAACTCTGTGGGCAGCAAACATTGAAAAAGCTCTTTATTTCAATGATGGCACATCACTCCCCCCCTTCCCTCCACTCATGGCAGAGGCTCTGGGGAACAGGGTGAACACAGAGCTCTGGGTAGGGAGGAGAGCAGGTGGAGGAGGAGGAGGCAGCAAGAAGGAGGGAGCACTAGAAGAACATTTTCTTAGCCAACTTCTGCCTTCCAGTTTTCTGACAACGGCCATAGGCGATGCTAAGCCATTTCTCATTCTTCGAATATATACAAGTCAGGTTCTGCAGACAGGGACACTCTCTATATTGGCCAAAGAACACCTGGGAAAGACAGGACTTTGACCTCGACCTTGGCGGCAGCTCTTCCCTGAGCCCCTAAGCCCAGCCCAGCCCAGCTCCGGGGCCCACGTGCTTGCCCACAGCCAGGAGCCAGGGATAAAGGATAGCTTGCCAGCTGCTCAGAGTGGCGCCTCTGGCTGCCTTCTCCAGGCTGGCTCCTGGATTGCTCAGTGCCCTCCCAGCTCCAGCCCTTGTAACCCCACCTGTCACTGACCCATCTGCCTGTCCTAAGTCTATGGACACACCATCGCAGGACCTCCATGTCTTGTCTTTAAATCCTTCTATGGGCAAATCAACTCCCTCCCCTACACACCCAGCTCAGAGGCTGCCTCTGCCCATACTCCACCAGGAACACCCGGGGCCACAGCAGAACTCCTGGGCTGGATGAAGACGGGGCTCTGGGGCAGAGGCTGGACCTAGCTGTGCCCATTTACTGTACTACTTTCGGAATTTGCTGAGAGGACCCCTGGAGAATGTGAACCCACATTAGAGAGTGAAGCATCGCCTTCCCGCCCCCATCCAGGATTCCAAGACCCTAGGGTGGGCTGCCATGTTGGTTCCGTCCACAGGCTCCCCCAGAAGGCTTGGAGGTGCAGTCCCACGGGGGAATTCCAGGCTCCGGGGCATTTCCGCCCACCTACCCTTCTTTCCTCCCCAGGAATCTGGGCCTGCCCTGGCTCCCCCTTCCCCTGGATCCCCTTCTGGCTCCCCCCGGGCGCCGATACCCACCTGCGTTTGACACAGACTGCCCTCGGACCCCTTCTCCGCGCAGTGCGACTCGCAATCGTCTGGAGCACGTCGGCAGCACCCAGTCTCGCAGTCCTGGTTCCGGATGCAATACTCCTTGAGCTCCTGCAGGGAGGGACACGGCCCCGCCAGGCTCCACCGACCGCCTTCCGCCCTCGCCGCCGCGCCCGGGGCTTTCTCCCTACGGGGCTCCTCCCCAGACTGCGTTCCCACCGTCACCTCTGGCTCCTGCCAGGCAGGGTGATCTCTACGTGAGGGCTGGGGTAAGTCTGTGCAGACGGTGGGTGCCTGGAGGGGACTGAACAGTTTTTAAAAGGCTTACTCTTGCTGCCCTCAACATAGGCTGCTTCTCATACACACCAGGGTGGTCTAGACTTTCCTGTCTCTCTCTTGCACTTCATTCTGCTGCAGAGCCTTCTCTCCCGAAAACTCATACTTACCCTTCACCTGTGCTTGATGGTCACCTACATGCATTCCCACCCCCGCTCCCCCTACACACATCAATGACCTCCACCCAGTATTGGGGCTTAGGACAGTAATTAACATTATTGATCACAGCCACCCATCATCTCTGACAATTTCAATAGTCATTCAACAGGCAAATACTGAGCATCTACTGTGTGCCAGGCACTGTTCCAGGCACTGGGAATACAGCTGGGAACAACAAAAACAGAAATCCCTGTCCACCTGCAGCTGACATTCCAGAGCAGCACTGTCCAACAGAGCTTCTGCAGTGATGAAAATGTGCTTTTTCTGCTCAGTCCAATAGCCACTAGCCACTACTGAGCACTTGAAATGTGGTAGTGCAACTGGCGAGCTGAATTTAAAATTTTTTTCTTTCTTTTCTTTTCTTCTTTTTTTTTTTTTTTTTTTTGAGATGGAGTCTCGCTCCCATCGCGCAGGCTGGAGTGCAGTGGCGCGATCTCGGCTCACTGCAACATCCACCTCCTGGGTTCAAGCAATTCTCCCGAGTAGCTGCGATTACAGCCGTGCACCACCATGCCTGGCTAATTTTTGTATTTTTATTAGAGACGGGGTTTCGCCATGTTGGCCAGGCTGGTCTCGAACTTCTGACCTCAGGTGATCCACCCGCCTCAGCCTCCCAAAGTGCTAGGATTACAGGCATGAGCCACCGCGCCCAGCCCTCTTTCTTTCCTTTCCTTTTTATTTTTTTTGACAAGGTCTCACTCTGTCACCCAGGCTGGAGTGCAGTGGTGCAATTATGGCTCACTGTAGCCTCAACCTCTAGGTTCAAGCAATCCTCCTGCCTCAGCCTCCCGTGTAGCTGGGACCACAGGCACACACCACCATGCCCAGCTAATTTTATTTTTTGTAGAGATGTTACAGGTAGTTAGACAGGCATGAGTGGGGTAGGAGAGGGCTCTCCCCCACCCATCAGGAATGTCAGGTGATGGTTCAATAGTTATCACATTGCATCTCTACAAATTATAATTTAGCAGCTAGGCTCCAGGGAGAGAGAGGCTCCTAATGGTCCACAGCTGTTAACATTAAAGTGTTCATTGAAAGCAGGGGCCAGAGAGAAGCAAAAAGGGCTTCCAATAAAATCTCAGGTGTTGGGTGAGTGAGCCCGGGGAATGCACATTAAGAGGAAAAAATGGAGTATGAATTTCCGGGGACAGGGCCAGTCACGGTGGCTCACGCCTGTAATCCCAGCACTTTGGGAGGCAGAGGCGGGTGCATCACGAGGTCAGGAGATAGAGACCATCTTGGCTAACACGGTGAAACTCCGTCTCTACTAAAAATACAAAAAATTAGCCGGGTGTGGTGGTGGGCGCCTGTAGTCCCAGCTACTCGGGAGGCTGAGGGAGAATGGCGTGAACCCGGGAGGCGGAGCTTGCAGTGAGCTGAGATCACGCCACTGCACACCAGCCTGGGTGACAGAGCAAGACTGTCTCAAAAAAAAAAAAAAAAAATTTCCGGGGGCACACTCCACTGGAAAAGGGAAGAAAGTCTCAGATGGGCATGCGTACAACTTCCTAAACACCCTGCGTATGCTCACCTCCCAAGGGTAAGGAGGACACTGCACATGTGGTCAGCTCACCCTACGGGAAGAATCAGGGGAGAGAGGCACACGACACTGGAGGTAGGCAAGACTGTAAAGGGCTAGGACCAAGGTTAAACACTGCACTTGTCCTTCAAGTTGCCCACTTGGGACTCTTCCAAGTGTACTTTCCATTCTTTCCTGCTTTAAAGCTTTTTAATAAACTTCCACTCCTCCTCTGAAACCTGCCTCGGTCTCTTTTTCTGCCTTATGCCCCTCAGTCGAATTATTTCTTCTGAGGAGGCAAGAATTGAGGTTGCTGTAAATGCATACAGATTCATCGCCAATAACTCAGATACCTTCCACCAGTAAGAGACAGGAGTCCCGCTTTGTTGCCCAGGTTGGTCTCGATCCCCTGAGCTCAAACAATCCTCCCACCTTGGCCTCCCAAAATGTTGGGATTACAGCCATGAACCACCATACCTGGCCTGAATTTTAAATTTTGTTGAATTTTAATCAATTTAAATCTAAGTAACTATATGTGGCTAGTGTAAACCAAAAATAAAATTTGAAGCCTCCCACCACCACCAATCCACAGCCATCTCAGTGGACTCCCTCCTTGGCCAGGGCACTCTAAAATTTAACCTGAAAGACTGGTTCAGGCCATGACGGGAAGTGGGGGTTGGACATGCCTCATTAATACCCCTCCAGCATTAACATTAACAAAGACCTTAAATCTGATCAGAAACATGTACAATCTATTTTCTATGAAGCCTGTTACTGGAGGCTTCATCTGCATGATAAAACCTTGCTCTCCACAACCGCTTATCTTAACCCTTCTGCAGACATTCCCTTCTGCTGATAATAGCTCTTTCAACCAACTGCCAGTCAGAATTTGTTTAAATCTACCTACGACCTGGAACGGAAGTCATGCCCCCCACTTCAAGTTGTCCCACCCTTCCAGATCGAACAAATGTAAATCTTACAGGTACTGATTGATGTATTATGTCTCCGTAATGTGTATAAAAGCAAGCTGTACCCCAAAAAACAAAAAACAAAAAA
This sequence comes from Hylobates moloch, assembly GCF_009828535.3. Classification (NCBI taxonomy): domain Eukaryota; kingdom Metazoa; phylum Chordata; class Mammalia; order Primates; family Hylobatidae; genus Hylobates; species Hylobates moloch. The sequence continues at coordinate 34,338,094 of NW_026652295.1, read as the reverse complement.
AAATTTAAAAAAAGCAAGGTGCACCCCGGCCACCTGAGGCTGTATCATGGGTATGTCCCTAACCTTGGCAAAATAAACTTTCTAAATTGACTGAGACCTGTCTCAGATATTTTGGGTTCACACTAGTAACTGCACTATTGGACACGCACAGCTCTAGAGAGGGAAGACAGGGAAGAGATACATAAGTGAAATGATAGGGTATCACAGACAAAACGTTGAGCAAAATAAGTCTTTTTTTTTTTTTTTTGGAGCTAGAGTCTCACCCTGTCACCCAGGCTAGAGTGCAGTGGCGCAATCTCGGCTCACTGCAAGCTGTGCCTCCCGGGTTCACGCCATTCTCCTGCCTCAGCCTCCCGAGTAGCTGGGATTACAGGCGCCCACCACCATGCCTGGCTAATTTTTTTTGTATTTTTAGTAGAGACGGGGTTTCACTGTGTTAGCCAGGATGGTCTTGATCTCCTGACCTCGTGATCCGCCTGCCTCGGCCTCCCAAAGTGCTCGGATTACAGGGATGAGCCACCGTGCCCAGCCCTTTATTTTTTGAGACAAAGTCTCACTCTACTGCCCAGGCTGGAGTGCAATGGTGCTTTCTTGGCTCAGTGCAACCTCTGCCTCCCAGGTTCAAGGGATTCTCCTGCCTCAGCCTCCCAAGTAGCTGGGATTACAGGCATGCACCACCACGCCCAGCTAATTGTGTATTTTTAGTAGAGAAGGGCTTTCATGTTGGTCAGGCTGGTCTCGAACTCTTGATCTCAGGTGATCCACCTGCCTCGGCCTTCCAAAATGCTAGGATTACAGGCGTGAGCCACTGAGCCTGGCCCAGATTTTTTTTTAAAGTACATACTGTGTGATTTCATCATACAAAGTTCAAAACTAATCTATAATAATGGAAGTCAGGAGACAGTTGCCTTTGGTGCTATTGACTAGGGGAGTAAGAGTGAGCCTATTGGGGTAATGAAAATGTCCTATATCTTGTTCTGATGGTAGTGATGAAGGGGTCTGCATAGGTTCAAATCCATTGATTTCTATGTAAACTCAAGATTTGGACATCTAGTAAGGTGTAATTTTTACCATATAAGTTATACACATAACAAGTAATATTTATATTATATATGTATAATCCTATTATGTATGGTTATGTGCTATAAAGAAAATAAAGCAGGAAAGGAGGATTGGCTATAGCTGCCTCCCGGCCTCCCTGCTTCCATCCTTGCCAGTGACCTCCCCCAGGTGCCCCCTCACCATCCCCACTCTCACTTCCACCTCCCCAACCTCCTCAAGTGAGTTCTTCCCAGAACAGCTAGAGGAGTCTTTTTTAAAAGTTAATTCCCACAATGCCATTCTCTGGATTCAAAGCCATCACTGGGGCTCTGAATCCACACCTGGCCTGGCCCCAGGGCGTTTGCGCTTGCTGGCCCTCTGCCCAGAGCACCCTGTCCTGCACTCTTTGCCTGGCTGCCTCCCCCTCCTGCCTCCGGCTGAAGACTTCCTGGACACCAGCAGAGCAGTCCCCATCACCTGGTTGTACTTTGTTCACAACACTTATGACTCTCTGAAATCATCTTATTTATATGTTTAAAAATAATTTATCTCCTCCTGCTAGCAACTCAGCTCCAGGACATGGATCTTCTGCTCTCATGTTCACTGCTGTATTTCTTAGCCCCCTTGGACTAAAATCCTTACACATTGCAGGTGCTGAATGCATAACTGTTGAATAAATGAGAATATTGTAACTCTGTTCCATTTATCTCTCTGAGCTCATCTCCCATGATTTCCTCTCTCTCACTCCTCTTTGCTATTCCTTGAATATGCCAGCACATTTCCACCCCCAGACCTTTGCCCTGGCTGTTCCCTCCACCTGGAATGTTCTTCTCCCAGAGACCTGCCTGCTTTGCCTGTTAGGAAGGACTTCCCTCCCTTTAGGTCTTTGCTAAAATTTCACATTCTTAGTAAACTCTTCCCTGAGCACCCCATTTAAAACTGCAAACCCTGGCCAGGTGCGGTGGCTTACACCTGTAATCCCAGCACTTTGGGAGGCCAAGGCGGGTGGATTGCTTGAGGTCAAGAATTCAAGACAAGCCTGACCAATACGATGAAACCCTGTCTCTACTAAAAATACAGGAAAAAAAAATTAGCTGGGCGTGGTAGTGGGTGCCTGTAATCTCAGCTACTCGGGAGGCTGAGGCAGGGGAATCGCTTGAACTCAGGGGGCTAAGGTTGCAGTGAGCCGAGATTGCCCCACTGCACTCCATCCAGCCTGGGTGACAAAGCAAGACTCTGTCTCAAAAAAAAAAAGAAAAAGAAAAAAAAAAACACCTGCAAACACTTCTCACACCACCACTCCCACAGCCCGATTCTTATTTTCCCTTTCCTTGCTTATCACCTGAGATAGATGCTATTATTAATAGCATCTATTGTAATGTTTTACTTCTTTGCCTCACACACTAGAGTGACAGCTCCACAAGGGCAAGGATTTTTATCTTTCTTGCTCACAGCCCTATCACTAAATGTAGAAAAATAATTTACATATAGTAGGTGCTCAATAAAAATGTGTTGCATGAGTGAATATCTGTCTCCCTTACCACATGTGCGCATGGGCAGGGGGGCTCTCTCACATTCACCTCTGTGACAGCAGCACCTGGCACTGCCCTGGCACAGCTCCCAGGACCAGGGTGTTTTCTCTTTCCTCCGAGACATCTTCCACCCAACACTCCCTGCTGCCCCCACTTCTGGCCTTCTCCCACACTAGCCTCTATGCCCACTCACCTCTCCAAATAGTACAGGCCTTAGGACAGTGGAGGGGGAAGTGACTGCACTCTCCAGCTTTCTTACCAAAAGGTTGTATTTTGTTGGAGAAAGTGAGCCCCTGGTGAGGAGGAAGAGAAAGGAGAAGAGAAGGAACAGCAGCAGCAGCCATTGGGGTAGCATCATGGCCCACAGGTCGTGGTGGCTTTTCTAGGGTCCAGCGAAATATCCTGCACACCGACCATGTGGGTGTCCTCCCAGCTGTGGGAACACCATGTAAAACCAGCACCCAACCCCGTCAGAATTTTCCCATCCTGCACAAAACTCAGGTTAGGCCAATCAGCAAATTCCACCACAATAATTAGTTCAGGCAGACTAAGCCAATCCAATCAGAACCGATCTTAGGGTATTTGCTGAGAATTGTGGAACAGAGATGTTTTCTTTCTCTGAAAGGCACAGTATTGATGTACATAGTGGATTTGTGGTTAAGAGCCTGGCCTCTGGGGCAGGATTGTCTGGGTTCAAGTCTCAGTTCCAACCCTTACCCTAGAAGCCTCAATACCCTGTTTGTAAAATAGGGATAATTGTAACACCCACTGTAGCCCTGTTGTGACAAAAAGATGAGTCAATACAGTTAAGAAAGCACTTTGGGCCAGGCGCAGTGGCTCATGCTTGTAATACTAGCACTTTGGGAGGCTGAGGCAGGAGGATCACTTGAGCCCAGGAGTTCGAGACCAGCCAGGGCAATACAGTGAGGCTTTGTCTCTATTAAAAAGAAAAAAAATTGGCTGGGCATGGTGGCATACACCTGTAGTCCCAGTTACTTGGGAGGCTGACATGGGAGGATCTTTTGAGCCCAGGGAATTGAGGCTGTAGCACGCTGCGATCGAGCCACTGCACTCCAGCCTGGGTGCTGTCTTAAATTTTTAAGTTAAATGAGACAGAAAGCACTTTGCACAGTGTCTGCAACATAGGAAGTGCTCAATAAATCCTACCTGTTATTAGGTGACACCTGGAATGTTTGTGACTACTGGGAAGGAATTCAGCCCGAGAGCTGCTGGCTCTGGCCCTACCTAAGGGCTGCCTGACCTCTGGACTTCCATTTCCGATCACCAGTAAATCCCCTCCTCACCTAGACCAATTTGGGTTGGTTTTTAAGATACTTGCAGCAGAAAGAGGCCTCACTGCTACCCCAATGATATGACCTAGGGCAAGTCATGTCGCTTCTCTGGGCCTCAGTTTCTTTGTCCATGCAGTGAACCAACAATACCTGAGAGAGCGGAGGCATCCATGCACCAGGTCCCTTTCCCACCACAGGCATTTCTGCATTTATACTTTGCACATTCTCACCAACTCTCTAATGACCTCTTTTTGTCCTTTGACCTTTTGTGCCCCCCAACCTGCCCCACAAAACATTCAGATACCTCCACCTAGTCTCTCCCTACCACACACCCCTCCATAGGCACCCCAGCGCACACTCTCCAGGCATATTCCTCAATCCCGTCTCTCCCACACAGCCCTCCAACCAGAGAATCGGCCCTTTCCCAGACCCAGCCCCTGCTCCACCACACCCTCCCTGAGCCATTCCCTTCCTGCAGTTCTACCCTGACCTCCAGACAGGGCCAAATCCCATGAGAAGCTCATTCATGCCTCCAGTCTCCCCTTTTGCTTGCCCCCTGGACTGGCACAATCTCCACCAGGTCCCCTCGCCCAGAAAGTACAGACAGAGGCCAAGGACAGGAAGTGACTTTAATGTCTCAGGAGCTGGATTTGGAGCAAGTTGGTGGCACCCAGGGCCTACGGCCCCAAGGGAGCAGTCACCAGCCTGCATCTTCCTCTAAATCATATGGCACCGGTGGACACACATCAAGTCCTTGGATATGCACGTCAAGCCCATCCGGCAAGGGCAGATGATGTTGGTAGCTCCCTTGGTCTGCAGGGAGTGGGTAAGAGAATTGGGGGTCACCAGGACGCAGGAAGGATGGGGACTTAAACTTCTTGGGGACCAGAACCAAGAGTACCAGGCCTGGAGTAAGACAGACCTGGGCTGTCTCTACAGCTTATAACTGCGTGACCTTCAGCAAGTCAATGAACCTCTCCAGCTCGGTTTCCTCATCTGTCAAATGGGGACAATAATAGTAACCCACCTCTTAGGGTTGTTGTGAGGACTAAATGAGATAGGGCAGATCAAGTGGTGATAATAAAAAGACGCTTTAGGCTGTGCACGGTGGCTCACCCCTGTAATCCCAGCGCTTTGGGAGGCCAAGGTGGGTGGATCACCTGAGGTCAGGAGTTTGAGACCAGCCTGGCCAACATGGTCATGGACTAATAATACAAAAAGTAGCTGGGCATGGTGGCGCATGCCTGTAATCCCAGCTACTCCAGAGGCTGAGGCAGAGGAATTGCTTGAACCCAGGAGGTGGAGGTTGCAGTGGGCCAAGATCATGCCATTACACTCCAGCCTGGGCAACAAGAGCAAAACTCTGTCTCAAAAAATAAAAAAAATAAAAACCCTCTAGCCACTTCGGCTGTACGGTCAGGCCACGGTAGGGGCCCTAATGCTTCCTTAGGGCATTGGCAACTCCCCACACAAGGACATAGAGGCTGGGCCCATCCATCTTAGAAAGGTTTGGGCCCCGGGCCAGGTGGACAGGAACAGGGCGTACTGAGCATTCTGCTCCCTGCATTCCTAAAAGCGAGTGACAACCATGCTGGACGGCACACTCTCCTTGCCAAGACCACATAATCTTCCCAACAGCCTGGTGGGGCAGGTACTTTAGCCTCTCCTTGTAGATGAGAAAACTAAGGCTCAGAGAGCCATGATGACCTGCTTGAGGTCACAAAGATAGGGTGTGGAAAACTCAGGATTTAAACTCAGGTCCAACTCCAAAGCTGTAGTCCTGCCACCACAGTGCCATGCTCCTCTCAAGAAATCATGTCACTGTGGCAGGGAGATGGGGACTAGTAAGGGGAAGTTCATTTCCTACTTACCCTGCCTCAGTGATGTGAGAGAAGAGATATTCATTCATTCAACAAGCATTTATTGGCCGGGCACGGTGGCTCATGCCTATAATCCCAGCACCTTGGGAGGCCAAGCCAGGTGGATCACCTGAGGTCAGGAGTTCAAGACCGGCTTGGCCAACATGGCAAAACCCCATCTCTACCAAAACTATGAAAATTAGCCAGGCATAGCAGTGCACCCCCGTAATCCCAGCTACTCAGGAGGCTGAGGCATGAGAATCGCTTGAACCCAGGAGGCAGAGGGTGCAGTGAGCCAAGATCATGCCATTGCACGCCAGCCTGGGTGACAGAGCAAGACTCCTTCTTGAAACAAACAAAAATAAACATTTATTGAGCACCTACTATGTGCAGATACTAAGCTGGGGGTAGGTGCTTCATAGATGAATATGATGCAATCCCTGCCCTTGAAGAGTTCCAACTACTGGGAGAGGCAGAGAAAAGACATGGCCAGTTAGGGAGATACATGCTCTGCTGAGGGTCTGACCCCAGGGTACAGGAGCTCCAAGGAGGGAAGCCTTCTCAGAGGAGGTGGCTGGAGTTGTTTTGCACCATGAGTAGGAGTTTGCCAAGTGGAGAAGAAGAAGGGCACTTCCAGACAGAGGTGAAAAAACAGGTGGGGCCAGGTGTTTTTTTTTTTTTTGAGACGGAGTCTTTCTCTGTCCCCCAGGCTGGAGTGCAGTGGCGCGATCTCGGCTCACCGCAACCTCCACCTCCTGGGTTCACGCCATTCTCCTGCCTCAGCCTCCCGAGTAGCTGGGAATACAGGCGCCCGCCAACACGCCCGGCTAATTTTGTGTGTTTTTTTTTAGTAGAGACGGGGTTTCACCGTGTTAGCCAGGATGGTCTCGATCTCCTGACCTCGTGATCCGCCCGCCTCAGCCTCCCAAAGTGCTGGGATTACAGGGATTACAGGCTTGAGCCACCGCGCCCGGCTGTGTTTTTTTTTTTTTTTTTTAACCTCCTCTGCCCGCTTCTCTACTTGCCAGAAGTTGCCCCATCCTAGGGCCTCACCTGGGGCAAACAGATCATGGTTATTCTGGCCCTGGGGGCACAGAAGGCTCCACCAGAGTCCAAGTCCATGAGGCAGCAGCCACTGTAGCACTCAGAGTGGTGGAAGCACCTGTCTGTGATTTTCTGTGGGGACAGGCAGGATGTCTGTCAGGCTGGGGGCAATCCCTGAGTTGTGTGGGAGGGTAGGGGAGGGTTCCCACCATTGCCAAAGAGCCCAGCGGTCCAGGAGAAGTCATGAGGTTGTCACTCCCTGGGGGAGCTGGTTCCCCCCCAGCCCCACCCCGGCCCCTCAGCAGGACCCAGGGGAGCAGAGGAGAGGAGGAGAGGGGGATTAGCACTTTTCCCTCAGCCTCTCCGTTCCTGGACCCCGCTCACCTCCATGAGTCCCATAGGGTGTGTACTCTTAAGTCCCATTTTGCAGGGCGGAGTTGGGGGATGAGAATGAAGGGGCTGCGGGCTCGAAAAAGAGGGAGAGAAAGAGGAGAAAAGGGGAGAGCCCTCGTGCCTGGAAGAATTACTAGACAGTGAGGGGAGGCGGAGGAAGAGGGGGAGAAACCAGAGCAGGCAGGGTGGGTTTGGCTGTGAGCACTTTGGGGAGGGAAGCGAGCCCAGGACTGAGGCTATCGGAAGGGGCACGGGCGGGGGAGGTGGGGGGAGCGAGGGTGCTGGTCATAGGCCAATTTCTCACCCCTCCGAGGCCGCCAGGGGAAAGCGAAGCGGCTTTTGAAGTCCGTCTGAGGATGCCCCAGGCTACCCGCCTGGGTGTGGTTCCGGACCCACCTCTCCCTTTAAGGCTGCCCGGCGCCTTCGGGCTCCACTGCCCCGGCGGCGGGGCCACCCTCTCCTGCGGTCGCGGCGGGCTGGGCGCGCTCCCCGGCTCACCTTTTTATATTGCGGAAGCGCGCTCCAGAGGGGCAGCACCGCCCCCGCCAGGACCCCCGCCACGAGCGCCAGGGATGCGGCCATGGGCCTGGACGGCAGAGCAGCGGCGGGGCTCCGAGGGGCCGCGGGATAAACCCTCTTCCCCGGCCACGTGACCCGGCGCCCCAGGCCGCCCCCGCGGAGGAGAGGCGTGGAGGGCGAGGACGCCTGCGGAAGGAAAGGAGGGAGGAAAGGCGCTCGGGCTCGCACGGGCGGGATTCTAGACCTTAGGGGCCCTAGGGGCCTCCATACGTGTTACTTCCAAGTAGAAGCTTGAAACTGTAAGATAAAACTCTATTTTTATTTTATTTATTTATTTTACAGACGGAGTCTCGCACTGGCGCCCAGGCTGAAGTGCAGTGGCGCGATCTTGGCTGATTTCCATCTCCGCCTCCCGGGTTCAAGTGATCCTCCTGCCTCAGCCTCCCGAGTAGTTGGGACTACAGGTGTGCGCAACCACGCCCGGCTAATTTTAAAAATTTCTGTAGAGATGGGGGTCTCCCCATGTCGCCCAGGCTGGTCTCTAACTCCTGGCCTCAAGTGATGGTCCTGCTTCAGCCTCCCAAAGTGCTGGGATTACAGGTGTGAGCCACCGCACCTGGCCTCAAAACTTTATTTTTATAAACGGCACAAAACATATATGCTGAAATAAAAAGAGTTTCCTTCCTGGTGTTGATTCTGTGTCTGCCCTTGCAGCCCCAGATTCTCCCCTTACCTTCGGGATAATCCAGCCCCACCCTCTGGGCTGCTCACACCCGCTGCAGGCCCGATTCTCCTCTTCTGTAAGAACCAGGAGGTGGGACAAGATGGTCTCTAAGTCTTAAATCTCTTGCAGTCCTAATCATTCCATTAATTGTCTAAGGATTTGCCTGTGAATTGTGTGAAAGTCAAGATGTGGGGGCAAAATGGAGAGGTGGGAAGAGAAGAAAACTCAGAATAGGGAGGAGGGTTAAGGGAGAGCTGCATAGAGCAATCCTGGAACCAGGGGAGGCAGGCCTTCCTCAGGACTTCCCTATGGATGAAGCTTCCACCTCACCGCACCTGCCTGCTTCTGCTTTTTTAAATTTCTATTTTTTTAAAATTTTGTATTGTTAATATTTGTTATAGAGACAGGTTGTCCTTATGTTGTCCAGGCTGGTCTTGAACTCATGGGCTCAAGAGATCCTCCTGCCTCGGCCTCCCAAAGTGGTGGGATTACAGACGTGAGCCACCACTCCCAGCCTGTTTCTGCTTTTGAAGTTTTGCTTAAGAAATGAACCAAGGAATCCTGTCTTGGTGGGGAATAACAGCCAAGAATAACAGCCCCCACTGCACTCAGAGGGCCCTGTATCCATTATTTCCGTGAGCCCTCCCTGTATTAACACTAGCTGTCACAGAGTAATTAACACTGGCTGTAACAACAGAACTCCTGGAATTTTGTGGCTTTGGCACAATAATGCTTTATGTAAAGTCTGATTTGGGGCAAGAGACCCTTCTTCCATCCTGTAGCCATCTATAAGACTGGCCTCTGGCTGGGCATGGTGGCTCATGCATGTATTCACAGCACTTCTGGAGGCCAAGGTGAGAGGATCTGTTGTTGTTTTGTTTTTGTTGTTGTTGTTGTTTTTGAGACAGAGTCTCACACTATTGCCCAGGCTGGAGTGCAATGGCACAATCTCGGCTCACTGCAACCTCCGCAAAGTGCTGGGATTACCGGTTGGAGCCACCATGCCCGGCCAAGAGGATCTCTTGAGCCCAGGAGTTCAAGGCCAGCCCTGGGCAATATAGTGAGACCTCATCACTACAAAAAAAAAATTTAAGAAATTAGCTGGACATGGTGGCACATGCATATAGTCCCGGCTACTTGGGAGGTTGAGGCTTCAGTGAGTTATGATTGCACCACTGCACTCCAGCATGGGCAACAGAGTGAGACCCTGTCTCAAAAACAAAAAAAAACAAAAAAAAACAAAAAAAAAACAAAAAAAAAAACTAGCATCCAAGGTCTCCATGGAAGACCTGCCTTCTCCACTCACAAACAACCTGCTGGAACTAGTCACATGATCCCAACCTTCTAACCTTCTGCAAGGGAGGCTGGGAAATTCAAGGGAGTCTTGGAATATTTCGCATCTACTATCATTTCTACTGTGTAACTCTTAGCCCTGTTTTACAGACTAGGAACCTGAAGGCTCAAGATAAAGTTACTTGCCCAAGGAACAAGATTAAATGGCAGAGTCAGATACAAATCCAGGGCATTCTAGCTCCTGGGTCCAAGTTCTTACCACTGATCTACACTGCTGCGGGCAGCCAGAGGGCTTTGCCCCTAGTAAGGGGGTTCCCATCATTACCTAGTAAGGGGGCTCCAGCAGTCGCAGTCTGAGCTCTCTTCATATGTGTGTTCTGCTACCTTGGCTGACTAGCGACTCATCCACGCAGACCATTTGTGAACTGGAGAGGAGGCCTGGGGATGGATACTTCCTTGTACTGCTTCACTGGCTTCCTTTGCCCATACACCCATGACCGTTAGACACTTGAGAAGTATTGTTGACTGCTTAGGAAAGTGGCAAATTTGAAGGCAAGGGGCCAGCAACTGTGTATCAGGGTTAGCAGCCCCTGGGGAGCCCACTGAAGGCCCTGAGGGGTGGTGAAGCCCTGGGAATTCTGTACAAAATATTATGTGCATGGCTTTTTTTTTTCTTTTTCTTAAGCCAGAGATCTTCTGGTTTCCTCAGAAACAACTGGTCCAGAACCTTTATTTTCAGTTGAGGAAACCGAGGCCCAGAGAGGGCACGGACTTCTCTCAGTAACTCAGCTGGTGAGTAGCAGAGCCAAGCCTAGCTCTGCTCCTGACTCCAAGTCCTGTACCATGGCCTGCCAGCACTGGTCATAGGCACATGTCCAGAGTACCTCTGCATTGCCGGGGAGTAGGAACAAGATCACCAGGGTCTCCAGCGCCGGAAATCACTGAGCTGCCTGACCTGTGAGCATGGCCACAGCTCTGCCCAGGGCCCAAAACTGGCCACCTCAGACTTCAGTGAGCAGAAGAAGGGGGTCAGTTCAGGACAGGGGAGCACCTTGCTGATGGAATTCTTACCCCCTATTTCCTGCCCCTTCACCTTCCCCTCCTCTGACAGTCTCTAATGTCTCACTTCTTTTCTTCTGCATCTTTCTGGTGGCCCCAGTGGTGGTTTCCATGACAATGTTCTCACTGGTCTGCAGCAAAATGAAAACAATAAGGATAATGTAATAGTGTTTTTGTTAAAGGTAAATATATTCAATTTATTATTATTTAAAAAAAATTTTTTTTTGAGGTGTCACCCAGGCTGTAGTGCGGTGGCGCAATCTTGGCTCACTGCAGCCTTCGCCTCCTGGGCTCAAGCAAGTCTCCTGCCTCAGCCCCCCTCCAAGTAGCTGGGAATACAGACGCGCACCACCATGCCTGGCTAATTTTTGTATTTTTAGTAGAGGTAGCGTCTCAACATATTGCCCAGGCAGGGAAATGTATTTAATTTAAAAAGTGATTATTTATTCTGAAATTATGTCTTTTCTACTTCTTTGGTGTTAAAATGTGCTTTTATGAAATAATGGCCATCAGGGGTTCAAGACCAACCTGGCAACAAAGTGAGACCTCTGTCTTTACAAAAAATAAAAAAATTAGCTGGGCATGGTGGGATCTGCCTATGGTCCCAAATACATGGGAGGCTGAGGTGAGAGGATCTCGAGCCTGGGAGGTTGAGGCTACAGTCAGCCATGCCACTGCACTCCAATCTGGGTGACAGAGATAGACTGTCTCAAAAAAGTAATAATAATTAAAATAAATAAAATGGTGATGGTATTTGGAGGTAAAAAAAAATAAATAAAATATTTAAAAATATATTTTAAAAAAGCAATAATAGCCACGATACAGTAGTAGTTTTGTTTCATTGTTCTTTTTTGGCATATATATATATATATATATATATATACACACACACACACACACACACACACATATACACGTATATATATATACGTGTATATATACGTATATATATACATGTATATATACGTATATATATATATATTTTTTGAGGCCGAGTCTTGCGCTGTCACCCAAACTGGAGTGCAGTGGTGCCATCTTGGCTCACTGTAACCTCTGCCTCCCAGGTTCAAGCAATTCTCCTGCCTCAGCCTCCCGAGTAGCTGGGATTACAGGGGCCCGCCACCACGCCCGGCTAATTTTTTTTGTATTTTTTTTAGTAGAGACAGGGTTTCACCATGTTGGCCAGGCTGGTCTTGAACCCCTGACCTTAGGTGATCCACCACCCTCCCAAAGTGCTGGGATTACAGGCTTGAGCCACCGAAACTGGCTTTTGGCCAATATATTAAATATATGTGCACAAATTCTGTTAGTCCTCAAAATTTTTTGGAAGTCTTACCAGTCTTTGAAATCCAAAGTAAAATTCTGGGGAAAACTGACCTCATGAAAATTGCGCATTACTGAAGATCTTCCTGAAGGAACTCTAAAAGTAATCTGGGGAGAGTGAGGAACGAGTGGGTGCCCTAAGAGTTTGAAATGCAAAGATAGATCAGCCAAGCCTTCCTAGAGAAGAGGACCAGAGTGGGAAGTGTTTGGAGGTGAGGAGGTGGAGGCCTCAAGCTTCTATGTCCCAGACCCTGGCAGGAGAGGGCCATGCTGTTTTGCTAAGCCTTGAAGGGGGACTGGGATTTGGCAAGCAGAGACTAAGGGTTTCCAACCAGGGGTACAGAGTGGGCAAAGGTTTGGAAGTGACAGTAAGTAGCTGTGGGTAGAACAGCAAGGAGATGGTGTCTGCTTGTTGGGGATACAGATTGGAGATGGGGCGGTCAGCGCGCCAGGGAACTTGAGGGTCTGTGAGAATAGCCCCCGTTGAGGTGGCTCCTCGGTGGAAAGCTTGGCTGGTGGTGGCAGTGCTAGAGTCAGAGCAGGGGGACCTGAGCCATTGAGCCAGGGGTGCCAGGAGAGGGTGGGGTTGCCCTGCTCTGTCTGTGAGGACAGGAGGGTCTCTGGAAGGAGAGGCCCAGCATGCCTGAGGGAGATCAGCTCGTTCCCAGCTTCTAGTCACCCCACCCACACAACGTACTCTGAACCAGGGGCAGGGCTCAGAACACACGCTTCTCATTTGATTTCTTCCTGGGACAGGCTGACCCTGCTGAGAGGCTATCAGCTCAGCTTGGGAGAAAGACAGGCCTGGAGGGAGAGGAGGGAGCTGACCTGCCGCCTCCTCCTGGACTGGGCTGGCCTTTTGACCCTAGGGCTTTGGCCTGAAGGACAGAGTAGGCGGTGGTGTCTGGCGGCCAGGTGTGCTGCCCCATTGCCTTCACCCATGGGAGGGGACTGAGCTTTTCCAAGCAGCTTAGCCTATGACAGGGGCCTTCCTCAGAGGGGCCAAGGAGGGCTCCCTACAACCTCTGTGTTCAGGCAAAATGTTCATGCACAGAGAGGTCTCCAGAGGGGACATAGCAGGGGAATGCCCCATGCTGCCACCCTGCCCACACCACCTGTGCGTAGGGTGCATGTGTAGACTCGCTGGCACTAGAGCCCCCTCCTTCTCCCACTCGGTGAGGCTGAGCCACATTTGTGCCTAGTCGCCTTGGCAGTGAGGGCCCCTTGCTTACCTCAAGGAGCCATGAGGGAATCACAACTCCTGAAGCTGCAAGTGAAAGAATTCAAGCCAACGTATGTAATTTTAACAACAAAAAGCGAAAGAAACAGTATTGGGTCAGTCGCCAGGCTGGCCTCAGGGCTCCAAAGAGGAACCACCGACAGGTGTCTCTCTCTTCAGCTTCAGCCTTCAGGCAGCCTCATTTCCTCTCTGGGAGGAAGACTGCCTCTCTGTGGGGGGCAGCAGGGAGCTGTACACAGCTCTATGCACCTCCCTTCAGCACCCATCTAGAAATTCCTAGAAGGCCGAGGGGACTAGGGACAAGAACCTCATGGAAACTGAACAGGGCAGCTCCCCAAAGGCAGGGAGATAGGGGGTTGCTGTCTCCTGAGGAATAGGACATGGATGCTGAGTGGGCAGAATTATAGGTGCCCATAACATCCCAAGTTGCCATACACGGAGGATTGCTCTGCTTAAGACCATACCTGGGCTGGGCGCGGTGGCTCACGCCTGTAATCCCAGCACTTTGGGAGGCCGAGGTGGGCGGATGATGAGGTCAGGAGATCGAGACCATCCTGGCTAACACGGCGAAACCCCCGTCTCTACTAAAAATACAAAAAATTTGCCGGGCGTGGTGGCGGGCGCTTGTAGTCCCAGCTACTTGGGAGGCTGAGGCAGGAGAATGGCATGAACCCGGAAGGCGGAGCTTGCAGTGAGCCGAGATCGCGCCACTGCACTCCAGCCTGGGCAACAAAGTGAGACTCCGTCTCAAAAAAAAAAAAAAAAAAAAAGATATCATACCTGGATTCAGGAACAGCTCCCTGAGGCAGGAAGGAGTCATGGACAGTATCCTTTAGCCAAGGGTAACACTGTAGGAAGGGCCCTTGGAAACTTGTTCCCCCCACCACCCCCAAGAAGCCTAAGCTACATTCTATAGAGCAATGGATCTCAATCACTTTTTTTGACTACAACCCATGGTAAAGGTACATTTTACACAGGTATTCAGACAACTAGTAGCTCCAATTAGTTGGTGCCTGTGTTATGCTGGTTTGATGATCACCACTGCAAACTTGTGTGCTCGTGCATATATACAATGTGTAGGTGTGTGTATGGAACTAAAGTTTCACAAAACAATACTTACATTTACCATATGTGATCTTATCTGAGATTTTCTATTCTTTCCTATTTCATCTTTTAAAAGTGCTGGTTAGGGGCCGGGCATGGTGGTTCATGCCCAACACTTTGGGAGGCTGAGGCAGGCGGATCACGAGGTCAGGAGTTCGAGACCAGCCTGACCAACATGATGAAACCCCGTCTCTACTAAAAATACAAAAATTAGCCAGGTGTGGTGGCACGCGCCTGTAACCCCAGCTACTCAGGAGGCTGAGGCAGGAGAATCGCTTGAACCCGGGAGGCAGAGGTTGCAGTGAGCCGAGATCGCACCACTGCACTCCAGCCTGGATGACAGAGTGAGATTCCGTCTCAAAAAAAAAAAAAAAAAAAAAAGCTGGTTAGGATGCACCAAATTGGTTTCATTGTCCACTTACGATCCATCAATTGCTCTACCATTCTGTTGAGTCCACTAGGTTCGTCTGTCCAACTCACTGTATACATCTTGGTGGTCTCCATTCCATTTACCTATTCATTCATCATTCATTCATGTATTCAACAAACGTTTAGTGATACCTATCATATGTCAGGTATCTTATCAGAGCTCAGTTGCAGATAACAGATGCTACCATACTTATTTTAAGCAGAAAGGAATGTAATACAGATAATTGAGGGCTGACGAAGACATTGAAATAACCGGAAGGGTGGAAACCAGACTGAGCCTCCAGGAATGACTTAAACAACAAAACAAAAGAACCCTGCAGAACTGAGCTACCAGGGGAGCTACTACCCCTGCCACCATCAGGCAGGTGAGGAGGTAGGTAGTCGTCACTGCAGCTGTAGTCTCAGGAACACACACCTTAGCTGTGATATCGGGTTCAGGAAGCTGCCATGAAAGATTATTGCCTGCCAGGTGCAGTGGCTCACACCTGTAATCCCAGCACTTTGGGAGGCCAAGATGGGAAGATCGCTTGAGCTCAGGAGTTCAAGACCAGCCTAGGCAACATAGCAAGGCCTGGTCTCCACAAAAATTTTTTAAAAATTAGTCCAGCATGGTGGTGCATCTGTAGTCCCAGCTACTTGGGAGGTAGAGGTGGGAAGATCATTTGAGTCTGGGAGATTGAGGCTGTAGTGAACTATGATTGCATCACTGCACTCCAGCAAAACTATTGCCTGTAGGCAGGTGTGGTGGCTCACGCCTGTAATATTAGCACTTTGGGAGGCCAAGGCAGGAGGGTTGCTTGAGGCCAGGAGTTTGAGACCAGCCTGTGCAACGTAGTGATACCCTTGTCTCTACAAAAAAAAAAAAATTAGCTGAGTGTGGTGGTGTGCACCTTATAGTCCCAGCTACTCAGGAGGCTGAGGTGGGAGGATCACTTAAACCTAGGAGCTTGGGGTTACAGTGAGCTATGATCATACCACTACACTCCAGCCTGGGCAACAACCTGTCTCTAAAAAAAAAAAAAAAAAAAAAAGTATTGCCGGTGTCTTCCCTAGCCAAAAAAAACAAAACAAAACAAAAAAAGTGTGCTTCCCACAAATGCCACTGCCCTCCCTTACCTCCATGAAGATTAGGCTTTAGGCAGTGCATGTGATCAGCAATCACACCTAGATCTACCACTCTAGTGTTTGGCTTTCCTGCCCTGCAGTGCAGGAAGGGACACCAGAAGGAGATGAAAGAAAAGCTGAACAAGCCATGCTACAGCAGCCACTATAGGGAAAAGTGCCTGGAGGTGGCACAGGTTACCTGGAGAGGGTGAAGTTAGTTTTCTACTTCCTATTTGAAATCTTTTCGTTTTTTACAGCTGCAAATCACTTTTTTTTTTCTTATTGAGACAGGGTCTCACTCTGTTGCCCAGGCTGGAGTGCAGTGGCATGATCATAACTTACTGCAGCCTTGACCTTCTGGGCTCAAATGATCCTCCTTCCTCAGCCTCCCAAGGCTAGGACTATAAGTGCATGCCACCACACCTGGCTTTTTATTTTTTTTTTTAAGCCTTTTAAAGATTATTCATCTTTCAGTGCTTCAACATGATGCCAAAACAATAATTTACTGAATACAAATAGAAAGGAAAGGAATCAAACATTTATAAGATATATTTATTATTTTTCTGACCAAAGTGCAATGATTTTTAAATTTTTTAAAACAACTATAAAAATAAGTATTTGAGAAAATAAAATACAAATGGGAAATTTAACTAGATTGCTTCTTCTAATTAATCCTAACCTTGTATTTGGTCTAGAAAACAAACAAAAAATCATTTGAAGTGTTACTAAAATGCTAACTGAACCATTTTAGCATAAATCTAGCCACATGCATTTCAACGTTCCACTGCTAGGAATTTTGTTAAGATCAGTTGAATCATGAATAACACCATATAATAGAGGTTGAGGAACACAAACATTAGATGTGATCCTTGCCCCATACCCTTAGATTATGTCAGAATAAAGCTGACAGTTCTGCCAGGCTCTGAACCCCTAGTGCCTCCAACCCAAACCTTGGAAGCAAAGAATATGCCCTGTCATACAACATGGTACAAGTTGTAGTAAAACAAAGCCTATGTTTTCTTTTCTATAGGAAATGGTTAGTTATTTGATATATACTAAAACACTGCTAAGAATCCACTTTGAGTTTGTTTACTAAACACATTGTGCAAGAACTGACTCCACAAAAAGTTCCTTTGAAATCTGGTCCACAAATTCACTTAAGGTTGGAAATTTAAAACTTGCAAGAAAAGGAGGAAGTGGGTATCCCTAAATCCTAACATGTTGTAATTGCTAAAGGGACATACACACACGCATACTAAAAAGTTTTGCTCATAGAAGGCACAAACTATAAAAGGGATAGTCTTTTTGAATTAAAAAAAAACTAGCTTGATATGCTTCTTTGTTTAGTAAGCACCATAACTAAGATGAAGTTATGTCTCTTAATTAACTCTCTCCTGTGACGAAAAAAAAGTACATAAAAAATTTAATTTGTCTTACCTATACTTTCCAGCCACTAACTGAGATGTAGTTTGAAAGATTAAAATTGCCTTAAAAAGGGGTTGCGATAGCAGCTATCAAAGCAATATTCAAACAAGATTTCAAGGATGCTTTCAGGTTTCGAATTAGTTTTGCTTGTCAAAAATCTTCACAACTTCAAAACCTTAATCAACAGATTGAGAAGCATTTATTTTCTTGACTTTCCCCATTTCTTTATATAAGTCAATAATTGGCTTTGTTGGCTGAAGATGGGTCTCAATTCTCTTTCCCAAGCTTTCTCTGTTGTCATCACTCCTACTGCTACTCCTTCCTCTCTCAGGACATCATTCAATACAGATCTTATTATTACATTAAAAACACACACACACACACACAGAATGAAAGATACATCTATCTGCCTTCCCAACCAACCTTGTTTTTTTTTGAGACGGAGCCTCACTCTTGTTACCCAGGCTGGAGTGCAGTGGCGTGATCTTGGCTCACTGCAACCTCCACCTCCCGGGTTCAAGCGATTCTCCTGCCTCAGCCTCCCCAGTAGCTGGGATTACAGGCACGCCCCATCACGCCTGGCTAATTTTTTGTATTTTTAGTAGAGACGGGGTTTCACCGTGTTAGCCAGGCTGGTGGTGAGCTCCTGACCTCAGGTGATCCACCCGCCTTGGCCTCCCAAAGTGCTGGGATTACAGGCGTGAGCTACCGCGCCCGGCCCATTGTTCCAACCTTGAAGGTTGTCTTGATTTCTTGGAAACCCATCGATCAAGGATGTACTCTTTTGAGCATTGACAGCCATTGTCTGATCCATTTCCCTCTTTAATAAACTGATGGTTATCTCCACTGGTCCCATGTTTCCTTCTTTAATGTAATTTTCAGTGAGTTCACCATACTGTGAATCTGGGCTCTTCCTTTCATCATGAAGTAACTCTCCTGCAGAAAGGTGTGTGTAGCCATCTTTCTCAAGGATGCCAGCGCGCCGGGCACGCCGTGGACAAACACGACCAGCGGCTTCGTGAGACTGGGAGGGCAGCGAAGAATCGGCCGGCAGGTCTGCAGCGGGAAGCTAAGGCCCAGGACGTGGAGCAGTGGCTCAGGCAGCGGCTCAGCCTGCACCGCACCTTGGAGCTCAGAGGGCTGACAGCGGCCCGCGCGGCGTGTGGCGGGGAGGCGGCGTGGGAAAGGGGCGGGCTGCCAGGGCATCTGCGCCGCGGTCGGAAGGGAGCTTCTTATTTTTTAATTTATTTTATTTTATTTTTTATTTTTTTGTACAGATGGGACATGTTGCACAAACTGGTCTTAAACTTTTTTTTTTAATTTTTTTTTTTTTTTTTTTTTAATTTGAGACAGTCTGGCTCTGTCGCCCAGGCTGGAGTGCAGTGGCGCGATTTCGGGTCACTGCAACCTCTGCCTCCTGGGTTCAAGAGATTCTCCTGCCCAGCCTCCTGAGTAGCTGAGATTACAGGCGCCTGCCACCACGCCAGGCTAATTTTTGTATTTTTAGTAGAGACGGAGTTTCACCGTGTTGGCCAGGCTGGTCTCAAACTCCTGATCTCAGGTGATCCGCCTACCTCGGCTTCGCAAAGTGCTGGTAATATAGGAGTTATTAAGAAACTATTTTAGGCAGATAGTAAGGGAAAGGAGTCCTCAGTAAGGCTTATTCTTTTTTTTGTTTTGTTTTTGTTTTCGTTTTTGTTTTTGTTTTTTGAGACAGAGTCTCACTCTTGCCCAGGCTGGAGCGCAGTGGCGCAATCTCGGCTCACTGCAAGCTCCGCCTCCCGGGTTCACGCCATTCTCCTGCCTCAGCCTCCCGAGTAGCTGGGACTACTGGCACCAGCCACTACGCCCGGCTAATTTTTTTGTATTTTTAGTAGAGACGGGGTTTCACCATGTTAGCCAGGTTGGAGGCTTTTTCTTTTAATAAAAGCACCCCCCCAAAAAAAACATTTCAGGCTTTTTTTGAGATTCACTCAGTCACCCAGGCTGGAGTGCAGTGGCACGGTCTCCACATCCCGGGTTCAAGCGATTCTCCCTCCTGCCTCCATCTCCCAGGTAGCTGGGATTACAGGCGCCTGCCACCAGCCCAGCTAATTTTTTGTATTTTAAGTAGAGACAGGGTTTCACTATGTTGGCCAGGCTGGTCTCAAACTCCTGACCTCGTGATCCGCCCCGTCCGCCTCGGCCTCCCAAAGCTTTGGGATTACAGGCGTGAGCCACCGGGCCGGGCTGCAACATTTCTTTTCTAACAGAAAAGCAGGCCGGTAAGCTTTGATATGCAAACACAGGCTATTAGAAACTAGGTCCATCCAATGTGGCAATTCCCGCCCTCTTCTCCTTGTCCCAACGTATGCCAGGTGTGTGACCACCTCCAGATGACTCTAAGAATGCAGCACATCAAGGAGACCTGCATTTGCATATTAAAAGGCTAAGGTGGGAGAGCCAGGTTTTTCTCAGGCTGTGTGAATGACACACCTGCTCAAACCAATCACCTGGGCCCTATGCAAATCAGACACTGCCTCCTCCAGCCTCCCAATATAAAGGACTACTTTCCGCGGCACATGGGGTTTGTCCGTTTGGAGCCCCGCTCCCTCTGTACGGGGGAGCCGTTTTCTTCTTTCTTGCCTATTAAACTTTCCGCCCCTTAAAACAACTCCACGTGTGCCCGTGTCGTTTATCTAATCATCGAGAGACAAAGAACCCTGGTGTTTCTCCAGTCATGGGAGCTCTATCACTAGGATTGCAGGCATGAGCCACCACGCCTAGCCTGGTCTCAAACTCTTAGCTTCAAGGGATCTTCCTGCCTCTGCCTCCCAAAGAGCTGGGATTACAGGTATGAACCACTGTACCCGGCCCTATACCACATTTTCTCTACCCATTCATCTGCTGTTGGACATGTAGGTCGATTCACTATCTTGGCTATTGTGAATAGTGCTGCGATAAACATGAGAGTGAAGACGTCTCTTCCATACTGATTTCCTTTCCTTTGGATAAATGCTCAGTAGTGAAACTGCTGGATCATATGGTAGTTCTGCTTGTAGTTTTTTGTGGTACCTGTGAAAGGAAAATAAATTTGCTGCCCCAAAATCACTAAGCTAAAGGGAAAAGTCAAGCTGGGAACTGCGTAGAGTAAACCTGCCTCCCATTCTATTCAAAGTCATCCCTCTGCTCACTGAGATAAATGCATATCTGATTGCCTCCTTTGGAGCGGCTAATCAGAAACTCAAAAGAATTGCAATCATTTGTGTCTTGTCTACTTATGAGCTCAAAGCTCCCTCCCCACTTCGAGTTGTCTCACCTTTCCAGACAGAACCAATGTTCATCTTACATATGTTGATTGATGTCTCATATCTCCCTAAAATGTGTAAAACCAAGCTGTGCTCTGACCACCTTGGGCACATGTGGTCAGGACCTCCTGAGGCTGTGTCACAGGTGCACATCCTCAACGTTAGCAAAATAAACTTTCTAAATAAACTGAGAGCTGTCTCAGATATTTGGGGTTCACATACCTCCATACTGTCCTCCATAGTGGCTGTACTAGTTTACATTCCCACCAATGGTGTATATGAGTTCCTTTTCCTCCACATCCTTGTCAGCATTTATCTTTTGTCTTTTTGATAATAGGCATCCTATTATCAAAATGTGCAATTCCTTGATGATTAGTGATGTTGAGCATTTTCTTCATATAATTCTTGGCTATTTGTATGTCTTCTTTTGAGAAATGTCTGTTTAGGTCATTCGCTTTTGTGTGTGTGTGTTTGAGACAAAAGTCTCACCATCTCATGCCTTCTGACCTAAGTTGTGATAAGAGAAATGTAAACCGAGATCATGTTATACCTGTTAGAAAGATATATCATTTTCTTCCTAAAAGACTGCTACAGTTTTGTAATACAGGGGGTCGGTCAAGGTGTGGGAAAATACTATTGGTAAGAGCAAAGATTGATGAAACTTCTTAAGAGGGAAATTTGGCAATAACTAACACAGTGTTTGATCTGATAATTCCACTTCTAGGAACTTTTCCTGCAGAAATATTCCCATATATGCCAAGGAAGTAGGTAGGTATAAATATATAGTTCCTTGCAGCATCATTTGTACTGAGTATAAATAACTTAATGTCTGCCAACTGGTTAAATAAATCATGGTACATTCGTACAATGGAATTCTTTTTTTTGAGACGGAGTCTTGCTCTGTCGCCCAGGCTGGAGTGCAGTGGCGCAATCTTGGCTAACTGTAAGCTCTGCCTCCTGGGTTCACTCCATTCTCCTGCCTCAGCCTCCCGAGTAGCTGGGACTACAGGTGCCTGCCACCACGCCCGGCTAATTTTTTGTATTTTTAAGTAGAGACAGGGTTTCACCGTGTTAACCAGGATGGTTTCGATTTCCTGACCTCATGATCCGCCCGCCTAGGCCTTCTAAAGTGCTGGGATTACAGGCGTGAGCCACAGCACCCGGCCTGGAATTCTTTTTCTTGAGACAGAATCTCACTCTATCACCCAGGCTGCAGCACAGTTGTGTGATCTTGGCTTACTGCAACCTCCACCTCCCGGGTTCAAGCGATTCTCCCACCTCAGCCTCCTGAGTAGTAGCTGGGAATACAGGTGTGCACCACCATGCCCTGCTAATTTTTTTTTTTTTTTTTTTTTTTTTTTTATTTTTAGTAGAGACAGGGTTTCACCATATTGGCCAGGCTTGTCTCGAACTCCTGACCTCAAGTGATCCACCTGCTTTGGCCTCCCAAAGTGCTGGGATTACAGGTGTGAGCCACTGTGCCCCGCCCATTTGCCCATTTTTTAAATCAAATTGTTTGTTTTTTGTTTTTTGCAGGGTTTTTTTGTTTTGTTTTTGTTTTTGTTTTTTTGCTGTAGAGATGATTGAGTTCCTTGTATATACGGGATATTAATCCCCTGTTAAATGAGTACTTTGCAAATATTTTCTCCCATTCTGTAGGTTGTCTTTTCACTCTTGTTGTTTTCTTTGTGGTGTAGAAGCTGGTTTTGTTTTGCTTTGTTTTGTTTTTGAGACGGAGCCTTGCTCTGTCGCCCAGGCTGGAGTGCAGTGGCGTAATCTCAGTTCACTGCAACCTCTGCCTCCTGGGTTCAAGCGATTCTCCTGCCTCAGCCTCCTGGGTTCAAGTGATTCTCCTGCCTCAGCCTCCCAAGTAGCTAGGATTATAGGTGCACATCACCGCACCTGGCTAATTTTTGTATTTTTAGTAGAGACGGGGTTTCACCATGTTGGTCAGGCTGGTCTCGAACTCCTGACCTCATGGTCTGCCTGCCTCGGCTTCCCAAAGTGCTGGGATTACAGGTGTGAGCCACTGTGCCTGACTTGTTTTATGTAATCCCACTTATTTTCCCTTCTGTTTCCTGTTCTTTTGAGGTCTTATTCATAAAATCTTTTCCCAGACCAATGTTCTGAAGTGTTTCCCCTATGTTTTCTTCTAGTTGTTTTATAGTTTCAGGTCTTCCATTTAGATATTTGATCCATTTTGAGTTGATTTTTTTTTTTTTTTTGAGGCAGAGTTTCACTCTTGTTGCCCAGGCTGGAGTGCAATGGTGCCATCTCAGCTCACCGTAACCTCCGCCTCCTGGGTTCAAGTGATTCTCCTGCCTCAGCCTCCTGAGTAGCTGGGATTACAGGCATGCGCCACCATGCCTGGCTAATTTCATATTTTTAGTAGAGACAGGGTTTCTCCATGTTGGTCAGGCTGGTCTCAAACTCCCAACCTCAGGTGATCTGTCCGCCTCGGCCTCCCAAAGTGCTGGGATTACAGTCATGAGCCATCGTGCCTGGCCTAAGTTGATTTTTATATAGGATGAAAGGTGGGGGTTTCATTCTTCTACATTTGAATATCCAGTTTTCCCAGCACCATCTATTGAAGAGATGATCCTTTCCTCAATGAGTGTTCTTGGCACCTTTATCAAAAACCAATTGGCTGGCCAGGTGCAGTGGCTCACACCTATAATCCCAGCAGTTTGGGAGGCTAAGGCAAGAGGATTGCTTGAGCTCAGGAGCTTGAGACCAGCTGGGCAACGTAGTGAGACCTTGTCTCTATTTAAAAAAAATTAGCCAAGCATGGTGGTCACACCTGTAGATCCTACTACTTGGGACTAAGGCAAGAGGATTGCTTGATCCCAGGAGTTTGAGGCTGCAGTGAGCCATAATTGCACCACTGCACTCCAGCCTAGGTGACAGAGTGAGACCCTGTCTCAAAAACAAAACAAAACAGTTGGCTGTAGATACATGAATTAATTTCTGGTTTCTCTATTTGGTTCCATTGGTTTACATGTCTGTTTTTATTCCAGTACTATACTGTTACTATGGCTTTGTAGTATGTTTTGAAGTCTGGTAATGTGATACCTTCAATTTTGTTCTTTTTGCTCAGGACGCTTTGGTTATTCGAGGTCTTTTGTGATTCTATACAAATTTTATGGTTTTTCTATTTCTGTGAAGAGTGTCAGTGGTATTTTGATAATAATTGCATGGAATCTGTAGATTGCTTTGGGTAGTGATTTGGTTTGGCTCTGTGTCCCCCCTCAAATCTCATCTCAAATTGTAATCCCCACCTGTCAAAGGAGGGACCTGGTGGGAGGTGATTGGATCATGGGGACAGGTTCCCCCATGCTGTTCTGGTGCTACTGAGTCAGTTCTCACGAGATCCGATGGTTTAAAAGTATAGCACATCCCCCTCACTCTCTCTCTCCTGCCGCCTTGTGAAGAAGGTGCTCACTTCTCTTTTACCTTCCGTTATGATTGTAAGTTTCCCAAGGCCTCCCCAGCCATGCAGAACTGTGAATCAATTAAACCTCTTTTCTTTATAAATTACTTAGTCTCGGCCGGGCGTGGTGGCTCACGCCTGTAATACCAGCACTTTAGGAGGCCGAGACGGGTGGATCATGAGGTCAGGAGATCAAGACCATCCTGGCCAATACGGTGAAACCCCGTCTCTACTAAAATGCAAAAAAATTAGCCAGGCATGGTGGCGGGCACCCGTGGTCCCAGCTACTCGGGAGGCTGAGGAGTGTACCCAGGAGGTGGAAGTTGCAGTGAGCCAAGATTGTGCCACTGCACTCCAGCCTGGTGACAGAGCAAGACTGTCAAATAAATAAATAAATAAATAAATAAATCAGTCTCAGGTAGTTCTTTATAACAATGTGAAAATGAAGTAATACAGGTAGTATGGAGCATGCCTTCTTTTTTTTTTTTTTTTTTTTTGAGACGGAGTCTTTCTCTGTCCCCCAGGCTGGAGTGCAGTGGCACGATCTCGGCTCACCGCAACCTCCACCTCCTGGGTTCACGCCATTCTCCTGCCTCAGCCTCCCGAGTAGCTGGGAATACAGGCGCCCGCCAACACGCCCTGCTAATTTTTTGTGTGTGTTTTTAGTAGAGACGGGGTTTCACCGTGTTAGCCAGGATGGTCTCGATCTCCTGACCTCGTGATCCGCCCGCCTCAGCCTCCCAAAGTGCTGGGATTACAGGCTTGAGCCACCGCGCCCGGCTTTGGAGCATGCCTTCTAATTCCACAAGTTACACTCCCACCTATGCCTAAGAGTCCTGTCTCTAAGCCCCTTAACTACAAAATCTCCATTCCATGGCCTCTTTGTCTCCTAGACTCATATTTGACTCCAACATCCCCCAGAACACAAGTATCCAGGGTGATATGAGAATGGAGAGATTCCACAGTAAGAGTTAGATTCCCTTTGTCATCTTGCCTCACCCCTACTGGCAGGGCTGTACCAGACACAGTGGCCCACATTTCCAGCTCTTACAAACAACAAAAATTTGCCAACCATGTCCTGAGAGGATGTCACTGATGCTCAGCAGTTAGCTTTGATGGTTTCCAGTGTTAGTAGACAGGATACATTACACAGTGCCTCCTCCCCACTTTCCAGTGATGTGGCCTGGAGTACCTTCAGCCTTGGGAAATCTTCCCCCAGATTCCACCCATGGGTCAAATTTTAGGAATCAGCTCACTCCCTTAGAAGCAGCTGTGATTCTCATGCTTGTCCTGATGGTCTGGACCTTCTGGTGCTCTCTGTAGAAACCAGGAAACATCAGGAGATTTAATCCCACATCAGGAACTCAGCTCTCTTTGTCTCTGTCTTCATTTCCTCTTTTCACTCTATTGCGTGTAACTAGGTCACTGCATCTCAAAAAAAACATAAACTCTTTTTTTGTTGTTTATTTTTGGGGTTTTTTTTGAGACACGGTTTCACTCTGTCACCCAGGCTGGAATGCAGTGGAACGATCTCAGCTCACTGCAACCTCTGGGTTCAACTGATTCTCCTGCCTCAGCCCGCAAGTAGCTGGGACTACAGGTGCACGCCACCACGCCTGACTAATTTTTTTTTGTATTATTAGTAGAGACGAGGTTCCGCCATGTTGTCTAGACTGGTCTCAAACTCCTGACCTCAAGTGATCTGTTTGCCTCAGCCTCCCAATGTGCTGGGATTACAGATGTGAGCCACTGCCCATGGCCAATACATAAACTATTTTAAGAAATCACATTTCTATGTTTTTCTATTACTCTTTGCTCCTTGCTCATTCATTTGGCCATCTATTACTCATCAGAAGATAAGCTGTAGCAAGTAGGAAAATGAGAAAAAATATCTATTCACTTAACTTTTCCCTCCATATGATGAAAAATAGGCATCACTTTTTTTTTTTTTTTCTTTGAGATAGAGTCTTGCTCTGTCACCCAGGCTAGAGTACGGTGGTGTGATCTCAGCTCACTGCAACCTCTGCCTCCCAGGTTTAAGCTATTCTTCTGCCTCAGCCTCCCAAGTAGCTGGGACTACAGGCGTGCGCCACCACACCTGGCTAATTTTTGTATTTTTAGTAGAGATGGGGTTTCCCCATGTTGGCCAGGCTGGTCTTAAACTCCTGACCTCAAGTTATCTACCCACCTCGGCCTCCCAAAGTGCTGGGATTACAGACGTGAGCCACAACGCCCGGCAAAAATAGGCATCACTTTGTTTGTTTGTTTGTTTGTTTGTTTGTGACAGAGTCTCACTCTGTCTCCCCGGCTGGAGTGCAGTGGCACAATCATGACTCACCTCAGCCTCAACCTCCTGGCTCAATCTATCCTCCTGCCTCAGCCTCCCTAGTAGCTGGGATTACAGGTGTGCGCCATCATGCCTGGCTAATTTTTCTTTCTTTCTTTTTTTTTTTTTTTGGTAGAGGTGGGGTTTTGCCATGTTTCCCAGGCTATTCTCAAACTCCTGAGCTCAAGCAATCTGCCCACCTCAGCCTCCCAGAGTGCTGGGATTACAGGCATGAGCCACTGTCCCTGGCCATCACTTAGTTTTGACTGTAGGACTCCTTGGCCCAGCTCATGCGAAAGAGCATTCTAAGGTGGCAATTACTGAGCAGCTCAGGGACAATAAGGGGATTTTTAGGAAAGGAAGACATTGGAGAGGAAAGGGGGCCTCCCAGGCTGGGGTTTTGGTTTATTCTTGGACTCAGGGGGACCAGGTGTTGCAGAGGGGGAAGCTCCCTCCATGCCCTTCCTGCTTCTCTCAAAGGAATCCATGTCATGTTCCAGGACACACAGATGGCCATAGTTACTTGTGGGGAGGAGTCACAGGCATTAAAGGCTCACACTTGAGTGTAGCATTGAGTATTCTTCTTCCCATACTTGAGTGGAAGAAGAGAACTGACCCAGTCCCTGGACCCTTGGAACAATCACCTGTTGTATTGATTACCTTCTTGCATAAACGAATTCCCCCAAAGTTTAGTGGCTGTATTAGTCTGTTCTCACACTGCTATAAAGAACTACCTGAGCCGGGCGCGGTGGCTCACGCTTGTAATCCTAGCACTTTGGGAGGCCGAGGCGGGCGGATCACGAGGTCAGGAGATCGAGACCACGGTGAAACCCCGTCTCTACTAAAAATACAAAAAATTAGCCGGGCATGGTGGCGGGCGCCTGTAGTCCCAGCTACTCGGAGAGGCTGAGGCAGGAGAATGGCGTGAACCCGGGAGGCGGAGCTTGCAGTGAGCCGAGATTGCGCCACTGCACTCCAGCCTGGGCGACAGAGCGAGACTCTGTCTCAAAAAAAAAAAAAAAAAAAAAAAAAAAAAAAAAAGAACTACCTGAGATGGCAATTTATGAAGAAAAGAGGTTTGTCGATTCACACTTCCACAGCCTGTACAGGAAGCATGGCTGAGGCATCAGGAAACTTACAATCATAGTGGAAGGCAAAGGGGAAGCAGGCACATCTTACCATGGCAGAGAGAGCAGAGGGGGAAGTGTCACACAGTTTTAAACCATCAGACCTCGTGAGAACTCAGTCACTTTCAGGAGAACAGCAAGCAGGGATATGCCCCCATGATCCAATCACCTCCCACCAGGTCCCTCCCCCAACATTGGGAATTACAGCTCGACAGGAGGTTTGGGTGGGGACACAGAGCCAAACTGTATCAGTGGCTTAACTCATTATTTTTTATCTCACGGTTTCTGTGTGTCAGGAATCTGTCACCACTTAGCCATGTACTCTGGCTCTGAGTTTCTCACAAGGCTGCGGTCGAGGTGCTGGCGCGGCTGCAGTCGTCTTCAGTTTCCACTGGGGGGTGCATTTGCTTCCAGGCTTATTCAAGAAGTTGTTGGCAGGTTTTGGGTCCTTAGATGCTGTTGGATTGACAACTTTGGCTCTGCATAGTTTGTTGGCCTGGGTCCTTCCCGGGTTCCTTACCATGTAGGCCTGTCCACAAGGAAGCTCACAGCTTGGCAGCTGCCTTTATCAGCATGAGCAAGTGAAAGAGCAAGACAGAATGGGAAGAGGAATCACAGTCTTTTGTAATTTAATTTCAAAAGTAACATGCGGCCTGGGCGCAGTGGCTCACGCCTTCCCAGCACTTTGGGAGGCTGAGGCAGGCAGATCACCTGAGGTCAGAAGTTCGAGACCAGCCTGGCCAACATAGCAAAACTTCGTCTCTATTAAAAATTAAAAAAAATTAGCTGGGCATGGTGGCAGACACCTGTAATCCCAGCTACTCGGGAGGCTGAGGCAGGAGAATTGCTTGAACCTGGGAGGCGGAGGTTGCAGTGAGCCGAGATCGTGCCACTGTACTTCAGCCTGGTCGACAGAGCGAGACTCCATCTCAAAAAAAAAAAAAAAAAAGGAACATGCTCTCACTTTGCCATATTCTAGGTTAGAAGCAAATTACTAGGTCCAGCTCAGATTCAAGGGCAGCAAATTAAACAAGACATATTTAAGAAGTGGAGGTCACTGGGATAGTTTTAGAAGGCTGCCTACCACATTTGCCATTTATTATTATCAGAGATGTATAAGGGTTGTATTTGCTGATGATTAAAAAAAATTCCTATTTCATAAGAATGAAACCAATCTTGGCCCAGCATGGTGGCTCACGCCTGTAATCCCAGCACTTTGGGAGGCCAAGGTGGGTGGATCACAAGGTCAGGAGATCGAGACCATCCTGGCTAACACAGTGAAACCCCGTCTCTACTAAAAATACAAAAAATTAGCTGGGCGTTGTGGCGGGCGCCTGCAGTCCCAGCTACTCGGAGGCTGAGGAGGGAGAATGGCGTGAAATCAGGGAGGCAGAGCTTGCAGTGAGCCGAGATCGCGCCACTCCAGCCTGGGTGACAGAGTGAGACTCCATCTCAAAAAAAAAAAAAAAAAAAAGAAATGGGGGTCTTGCACAGTGGCTCACGCCTGTAATCTCAACACTTTGGGAGGCCAAGGCAGGTGGATCACCTGAGATCAGGTCAGGGGTTCAAGACCAGCCTGGCCAACATGGTGAAAACCCGTCTCTACTAAAAATACCAAAATTAGCCAGGTGTAGTGGTGGGCGCTTGTAATCCCAGCTACTCAGGAGGCTGAGACACAGGAGAATTGCTTGAACGCAGGAGGCAGAGGTTGCAGTGAGCCCAGATCGTGCTGTTGCACTCCAGGTTGGGCAACAAGAGCGAAACTCCGTCTCAAAAAAAAAAAAAGAAAGAAACGGGGGTCTTCCTATGTTGCCCAGGCTGGTCTGGAACTCCTGGCCTCAAGTGATCCCCCTGCCTGTCCTCCCAAAGCACTGGGATTACAGGTGCCCAGCCCCTGCTTTAAGTTTTAAGACACACCTGGAGACTCCAGCCGAGTTTTGCTTGAGAACCCTGTGTTGAGGTCCTACTGGAAGCCATGCAGTGGGGCTGGAGTTCCCTTTGTGTCTGTCTCTCATACATCTCCTTCAGGTAATCAGTTAGAGAAGTAACTGGCAATCTGCCTGGCCAAAATCATCTACCAGCACCCTACCCCTATCACAATCCCATCAGAGGGAAACTCTGATTGGTTTCCCTTCCTATAAAGTCCAAGTATCCCAACCTGGAGAACTCTTCTCTCTCCTCTCTGGAGATCCAATTCAAGCCACTCCTCTTCTCTGAAACCTTAGAATTAAATGAGAAGATGAGAAGAGATGTTTCTTTGTAAATAGAATTGCCTGAGGGTCAAAGAGGCCTGTAGTTGGGAAAACAAGCTAAACAGCTGGAAAAAAAGACAGAGGGAAAAGATGGAGTGTCAACTACTGGTTATAAAATTTCTCCTCTTGGCAGGGATTGTCTCTGTGGGGATACAGATGCATCTACTGCTGAGCACACAGTAGGTGTCCAATTAGTCCTTGTTGACAATGTCCCTGTAGTGGTTTTTAAATGTTCACAAATTCCTTGATATTCTTCCCTTTAATAGGTAGAGCCTAATCCCTTCCTTTGAATGGGGGCTAGACTGATTTCTAATGAATAGAATGTGGCGGAAGTGACAGTGTATGACTTCTGAGGTGAGGTCAGAAAAGGCATTGCAGCGTCTGCTCTGTTCTCTCTTGGACGATTTACTATAAGGGAAGCCAGTTGCTATGTCATGAAGACTCTCAAACACCCCTGTGGAGATGCCCACGTGTAGAAAGACTGAGGCCTCCTGCCAACAGCTGGCACCAACTTGTCAGTCCCATAGGTGCGCTGTCTTGGAAGGGGATCCTCCGGCCCCAGTCAAGCCTTCAAATAACAGTCCTTGGCAAAAGTGTGACTGTAACCACAGCTTGACTGAGCCAGAACCACCCAGTCAAGATGCTCTCAAATTCCTGTGAGAAGTAACATATGTTTATTGGTATTTAAATGACTAAGAGGAAGGGAGCTGGAGAGACATTGTGGGAGGAAGAGGTTTTTGCTACCTGGTTCTAGTGTGTTTCATTGACAGGCTCCTGCTCTGCAAACAGCTTTCAGCGCCCAGTTCCCGGAGTAACCAGCAACACCCAGTGGCTAGCAGCTCCTCCTGGCACTGTCCACCTTGGGCTGTAGTGTAAGCAGAATGCCTCAACTTCTGCCTCACATAGCACCTGTGTGCATGTGGCTTCTCCCGCATCAGGCTCCTGCAGCACCCATAGGTTCTCCAGTGCCGGCTCCCGCAGCACATGAAGGCCAGCAGCACCCAGTGGGCAGCAGCTTCCCCTGCACAACCCACTCAGTTAGTTCTGTAGTCAAAAGTCTCTGGTTCCACACCTCCTTGGGAAAGAGCTTTCCCTGGCATCCTAGAGGGCATATTTCTGGCAAGTTCCACTGGCATGACAGTACAGTGACTTTTCTGCCACCTAGTGAGCTGTGGGCTGTGCTCTACTTAACAAGGTCTGGATCTCAGCCCTGGATGGGGAGAGGGTATCCCTTTCTCTTTCTTGGGTGCTGTATCTCAGCCTTGGGAGGTAGGGGCTGCTCCTCATGTCAGCTATTCATTATTCCATAGGGTTCTCATAACTCCTTACTAACCAATTCTTTGTTACTCCAATCCCGTTTTCATAATCATATTAAAATTTCCTGTTAAATTACTATGAGGTTTCTCTCTTGATCAGACCCAAGCTGATACACCAAGTTTTCTCATAATTTGTTACATGGCAGCAGATAACTAATACACCACTCCCATCTGATCTGCCCGCTAACAATTCCTTTCACTACCATCAGCCGATTGCTATTATCATGTGCCTGCCTTGAGCAGGCTCTTCCTTCAAGGGTTTTTTTTTTTTTTGAGACGGAGTCTGGCTCTGTTGCCCAGGCTGGCATGCAGTGGCGCAATCTCTGCTCACTGCAAGCTCTTCCTACTGGGTTCACGCCATTCTCCTGCCTCAGCCTCCCAAGTAGCTGGGACTATAGGCGCCCGCCACCACATCTGGCTAATTTTTTGTATTTTATTTTTAGTAGAGATGGGGTTTCACCGCGTTAGCCAGGATGGTCTCCATCTCCTGAACTCGTGATCCGCCTGCCTCGGCCTCCCAAAGTGCTGGGATTACAGGCGTGAGCCACCGCGCCTGGCCCTTCAAGGCTTTGATAAGCAGTCAGATATGTCCTACTGTAGGCAGGCCGGGCACAGTGGCTCAAACCTATAAACCCAGCACTTTATGAGGCCGAGGCAGGCAGATCGCTTGAGGTCAGGAGTTCGAGACCAGCCTGGCCAACATGGTGAAACCTGGTCTCTACTAAAAATACAAAATTTAGCCAGGCATGATGGTGTACATCCATAATCCCAGCTACTCGGGAGGCTGAGGCAGGAGAATCACTTGAACCTGGGAGGCAGAGGTTGCAGTGAGCCAAGATCGCGCCACTGCACTCCAGCCTGGGCAATAGAGCAAGACTCCGTCTCAAGAAAAAAATTAGCTGGGCATGGTGGTGGGCACCTGTAATCCTAGTTACTCAGGAGGCTGAGGCAGGAGAATCGCCTGAACCTGGGGATGCAGAGGTTGCAGTGAACCAAGATCATGCCACTGCACTCCAGCCTGGGCAACAGAGTGAGACTCCATCTCACACACACACAAAAAAAAAACCCACAAAGAACAAAAAACATGTCCTACTGCAAAAAATAATAAAAGAACAAGGTATATAAGATTCAAGCTTTAATTTGCCAAATGCTAAGTGAGAGGTTCAGATGAGAAGTGCTGCAGGATGCACCAGAGGCTGGTATGCTTGAAAAAAGATCTAGACTGCAGTGGGATGTCAACTTCGATGACTCTAGAAGGCACAGCCCAGTGGGAAGAAGAGGGAAGGCCATTCTAGCATTCTAGGCAGCAGGAAAGTTGTATCAAAAGTAAGCCCCAGGTGCAGTGGCTCATGCCTGTAATCCCAGCACTCTGGAGGCTGAGGTGGGCAGATCACCTGAGGTCGGGAGTTTGAGACCATCCTGGGCAACGTGAAGAAACCCTGTCTCCACTAAAAATACAAAATTAGCCAGGCATGGTGGTGGCACATGCCTGTAATCCCAGCTACTTGGGAGGCTGAGGCCGGAGAATCGCTTGAACCCCGGAGGTGGAGGTTGTGGTGAGCCAAGATCACACCATTGCACTCCAACCTGGGCAACAAGAGCGAAACTCCGTCTCAAAAAAAGGAAAAAAAAAAAGTTTGGAGGCATCTTCTCTTTATAATAGTAATTTAAAGAAAAAAAAGAAAACATGTTTGGAGCAAGAGTACACATGGTATGATTAGGGCAGCAATGACTAGTTTGCTCCAGTTTGGCTGGAGCAGAGATGTGGCACAGTAGGCTTCTGGCAGGCAAGAGGATCACACTGTGAAGAGCCTTGAATGCAAAGCTAATTCATTTGGTTTCGTCATGTAAAAAAGGGGTCCAGTGACCACATCTTTGAGGACAAAACTCAACCTTTTGCTGAGAATACATTTATACCTGTCAGATCATGTGACTTTGCCTTGATGCCGAGAAAGGTTTCACCATGGCAATGGGGAGCCCCTGAAGGTTTTTGAGAATGGTGCCATGTGTGATTATAAAATTAGCCTGGAGTGTGTAGGGCTGGAAAGGATGGAAACCAGGAGGAGGAAAAGTCAGGCCCAGTGTGGTGGCTCACACCTGTAATACCAACACTTTGGGAGGCTGAGGAGGGTGGATCGCTTGAGCCCAGGAGTTTGAGACCAGCCTGGGAAACATGCAAAACCTCGTCTTTACCAAAAAAAATACAAAAGATTAGCTGGGCACGGTGGCACACTCCTGTAGTCCTAGCTACCCAAGGAGGCTGACGTGGAGGATCATGTGAGCCTGGGAGGTTGAGGCTGCAGTGAGCCATGTTTGCATCACTGCACTTGAGCCTGAGAGACAGAGTGAGACCCTGTCTCAAAAAAAGAAAAAAAAAAAAAAAGAAGTGCAAGTCCTGATGTGGAGGACAGGGCAGTAACAGTGGAAATGGGGGAACTAGGTGGATGTGGTGGGGAGGAGAATTTGAAAGTGATGCCCAACACCTTGTTGGTGACATGGGCACACATGGAGCTGGTCGGAAGGCAATGTTGGCATTTGACAAGTTCCACTGGGGTGGCTGCAGTGTATCCAGCAGCAAGAAGGAGCAGCCTCAGGCCTGAACTCAGGAGGGAAACAAGGGATGCTGATTCAGATCTGGTAGTGACTGCCCACTCATTCCGGGAGACAGTGATGGGGTTGGCCTCCCTATAGGCTCTGGCTCTTTCTGATCAGCCCAACCTCATCAAGAAACGCCTTCCCTATTCCACCTGAGTGATATGACCTTGGGCCAGGGATTAAGTGGGGACAGATTTCCTTTAAGTACTTCAGTCCTAAACTGGCCTCTAAAATCCAGAAGCATCAAGATCCTCCTCAATTTCCATAGGTTTGGGCTTAGAATCCATGACCCACTTATAGGGCCTGGACCAAAGAATGTGAGGGGAAAAGAAAAACTCAGCAGTAGGAGGTTCTAATCCTATTTCTGCCCTAGACCAGTCATGTGACCTTGAGCAAGTCACTTTTCCATTTTGGGTCTGTTTTCCTTTCAGGAAAATGCCAGGGTTGGTCCTGGACGAGACTGGTTTTCAAATCCTGCTTCTGAAGAACACCAGGAGCCCGTGGCTGGACCAGGTTCTTTGTCCTAGATTGAGCAGTCTCAGTCTGGGAATAGCTCCAACATTAGGTTTCTCTCCTGTAGCATTTTCTTAAACCATTAGCAATCCCTACTGTTTCCCAGCAAGGATTCACAGATAAAACAATGAATGAGGGCTGGGCGTGGTGGCTCACGCCTGTAATCCTAGCACTTTGGGAGGCCAAGGTTGCGGGGCAGGGCCTGGGGGAGTGGATCACAAGGTCAGGAGATCAAGACTATCCTGGCCAACATGGTGAAACGCCATCTCTACTAAAAAATACAAAAAACCAGCTGGGCATGGTGGCACACTCCTGTAGTCCCAGCTACTCGGGAGGCTGAGGCAGGAGAATCGCTTGAACCTGGGAGGCAGAGGTTGCAGTGAGCTGAGATTGTGCCACTGTACTCCAGCCTGGCAACAGAGCGAGACTCTGTCTCAAAAAAAAAAAAAAAAAAACAATGAATGAGCAACTGGGAAATGCAAATGAATGGGGAAATGGGTGACCATATTTGGTTTGACAGTCTTCTTGTTTCTGGAAACTTCATGGTTACAGTGATATATTACTCACACCATTGTCCTGGTTTCCAAAGCTAAGTTTCAATGGCTTTTCAGGGTGCTTCACAGAGGACTCTAGGACTCCCCAGTGCCCATAACCTGAAGAGACTGGAGAAATGCTGGAGGCAACACTCTCCAAGGACCTCCCCCCAGTGATAATCTTTTGTTTTCTCAGTGATGATTTCTTTTTTTTTTTTGAGATGGAGTCTCGCGCCTCTGTCTCTGAGGCTGGAGTGCAATGGCATGATCTCGGCTCACCACAACCTCTGCCTCACGGGTTCAAGCAATTCTTCTGCCTCAGCTTCCCAAGTAGCTGGGATTACAGGCATGCGCCACCCCACCCGGCTAATTTTGTATTTTTAGTAGAGATGGGGTTTCTCCATATTGGTCAGGCTGGTCTCGAGCTCCTGACCTCAGGTGATCCTCCCGCCTCAGCCTCCCAAAGTGCTGGGATTACAGGCGTGAGCCACCACGCCCGGCTTTCTCAGTGATGATTTCATAGCTCCTCAGAGCCCATCTTTGAGGAATGCATGCAGAACACTGTGGTTTACATTCGTTAACTCATATAATCCCCCTTTCATTTTCCCAACAGCCTCATGAAATCAGTACTATTATTATATGCATTTTATAGATGAGGGGCCTGAAGCTCAAACAGGGTTAATGGCTCCCCTGTGGTCACACAGTAAGTGACAGAGCTGGGACTGGAAGCTAGCACTCTGATTCCAGAGCTCCCTTTCTGATCCAGTATGCCTGCAAATCTCTGTCATTAATGCTGTCACCAACTATCATCAGTTCTTCCTTGGACACGTGGAAAGAATGATCTTCCTTATCCCCTTTGGCTAATGAGATGTGAGCAGAAGTGATGACATTTATCACTGCCATGTTCCCTGTCCTTCTGTAATAGTTGTAGAAACACAATGAAGAAGCCTCTCTCAACCTGGGTCTCTGTGTGAGGATGCTGTGGAGTAGAGGCCTGCCCTTCCACCCCCACCGCTGATCTGCAATGGGCATGCAGTGTAAACAAGAATTAACCTTTGCCATGTTTAAGCCACTGAGGTGTGAGTGTTGTTACTGTGGCATAGCCTGGCCCATCCTAACTAATCTAATGCTATACTGTGTCCTGTTGATTATCTTTGGCTTCAATCTCCAAGCCTGACTTCTTCCAACCCCCAAAAGCAAAGGCTCCACATTGATTTGAAAAGCAGCAAGAGCCAGCCTGGCCAACATGCCTAACCCCATCTCTACTAAAAATACAAAAATTAGCTGGGCGTGGTGGTGGGCGCCTGTAGTCCCAGCTACTCAGGAGGCTGAGGCAGGAGAATGGCATGAACCAGGGAGGTGGAGGTTGCAGTGAGCCAAGAATTGTGCCATGGCACTCTAGCCTGGGCAACAGAGCAAGACTCTATCTCAAAAAAAAAAAAAAAGAAAAGCAGCAAGAGAAGAGGGGAGCCAGTCCCCCAAACGTAAAAGTGGGGATGTGTTTTGAGAGACAAGCCCATGCTGTGCCACACTCTGGAGCAGAAGTTATGCTGAATGAAATCTCCACCCAGCCCTGGAAAGCCACCGACAGACATTCAAGCTTCAAGAAACTTCAAGTTTCTCTCCCATACTCATTTATTGGCTCTCCTTAATTTTATTCCGTGTTTTTAAAGTAGGAACGACTGGGCTGGCAGGAGGAGGGCCGGGCTCTCAAGTCCTGGGGATACTGCAGGCTGACAATGACCTTGCAGGCCTGGATCTGAACATCCTCCTCAGGGTGGATGACCAGGGCAAGCAGTCGGTCTGCCAGTCGGGACTCTTCCCCAAAGAGGGATTCACTCAGGGACTGTTCGTTGTAATGCCATTTCACCGCGCGGTAGTGGGGTGCGTTCCGGCCCTCACTCAGCCGCTCAGCAAACACCAGTACCTCATACAGGAGACTCCCTGGCTGTGTGGGCTGGAACAGGTTTAGGAAGTTGGAGTGAACCTGTGATGGGAATAGAGAAAGAATGGGAATAAACTCCTAGGCAAGTTATAAAATTCTTGTTCTTGTATACTCCTATTGCCTAAACTCCCAAATATACCTAAATTTCAGACTCGAGTATATAGTAACTTTTTAGTTTTTCTTTTATTATTATCCTCTAACTTAGTTGCCTTGTGATCATAAAACATGAGTGATATGATAATATTCATTCTGGAAATTTTATTGAGACAAATTTTAAGGCTTAGCGTGTGACTAATTTTCTTAAGTATTGTGTGTGTGCTTGAGAGGACTGTGCATTTAATCCTTGTAGATTGTTCTGAGTATGTCTAATGGCTCAAACTTATTTGTGTTATTCACCAAGAGTATATCCTCACTGGTTTTGGTTTTTTAATCTATCAGTTGCTGCAAGAGTGGTTAAAATATTCCAAATCTCCCACTGTAGTGGTATATTTGTTAATTTCTCCTTTCAATTTTTGTCATATATATTTTGAGACTATGTTATTAGGTGCATACAAGTTTAGAGTTGCCCTACTGTTCTGGTGAACTGAACCACTGATTTTCACAGAGTAACCTTTTCTATCCCTAATAATGCTCTTTACCATAGTAATTTCCCCCCAATATTAAAATACCTACATTAACTTTTGTTTTGTCTCCTGTGTTCCTAACTCTCAGAGTTCAGGAAACGCCTCAAAGGGGAATCCCCCTCCCAATAAAATGGAGTCTCCTTCTACTTGGGGGAACAGAAGAGGGATGATTTTCAGTGCATTTAGTGCAGAGGCAGGAAGATAACTAAAACAATTAATCAGGGGTAAATCTGTCTGGAGAAGCCATGATTCTTCCCTCCCCCTATACCTGAGTTGGCATTCATCAGCCCCTCTTCAATTTCTTTCTTACCTGGCAGTTGAGAATGTCATAGAGAAGGTCATTCTTCTGTGCCAGGTAGCTCAGCAGTCGTACAGCTTGCACCTGAATAAAGGAAAGAGTAAAGCATGAGAAGGCAAGTGAGTCTGGGCCTGAGCAAGGAAGACATAAACCTCTGCTCCTCCCTCTAAGTACTGTGCTAGGGCTGGTCAGCAAGGCAGAGCCTTTGCCATGGTCCTCAGGCACCTGTGCCAGGATGTAGTCTGACTGCAGTATCTCCATCAAGGCAGGCATCACCCGTCGCAGCTGTGGATGCACATAGTCGGGCAGCGGAAGGTTGTTGAGGAGTCTGAGGCCCGCAATATGCAGTTCCGTGTCCCAGATGGTGGAGATCAGTTCGAGTACTTTGATGGAGTGTTCCTGGAGTGGGAGAGAACAAAAGGGCTTACTTTTACAGGTGATCACCACTATCCCAGTATCTGACTTTACTCTTCACTGTCCCCATGGATGTCCCCTGGGCCAAACCCAATAGACAATTCTCCCTAACTCTCAACATCATTTGACCCAGTTGCCCACTCCCACTGCCTTGAAATTCTTTATTTGGCTTTTTTTTTTTTTTTTTAACAGACTTCTTTCCCATCTCTTCTGCCTAACCTGCTCTTTTCTACCTACCTCACTTCCGTACCGGTATCATCCAGACTTACAGTGTTAAATACGATCCACGTGCTGGTGACTCTCCCCTTTATGTCTCTAGCTCCAGCTATGTTGCCTCTCCCCTGAACTCCAGACTCATATATGCAGCTGCCAATTCCACTTTTCTCCCTGAATGTCTAATAGAGCTCTCAGAGTTAACACACTCCCCAATCCCCAGACCTGCTCCTTCTATAGCTTTCCCTGTCTCAGCTATGGGTTACACTTTCCTTCCAGTGGCTCAGGCCAAAAACTGCTGGCATCAACTCCTTTTTTTTCTCACACTCCTTTTCCAATCCTTCAGAAAATCCTGTAGGCACTACCTTCAAAATCTATCAACATTCAAGCCACTTCTCCTCACCCCCACTTCTTACTGCCCTCTTTCAAGCCACTGGCATCTCACCAGGATTTCTGCAATAGCCTCCTGTCTCCCTGCTTCCACTCTCACCCCCTGCATCTACTTTCAGAGCAGCTGACGTGTTAGACATGTCACTCCTCTGCTCAAGAGCCCCCATTTCATTCAGTGTAAAAGCTAAAGTCCTTACAGTGGCATACGGTCCAATGTGATCTGCCCCTCTCTCCCTACTATTTCTTGGACTCCATCTTCTCTTCTCTCCCTCATGACCAAGGTTCCCATCACAATGGCCTCTTACATATTCCATGAACATGCCAGGTACACACCTGTCTTAGGGTGTTTGCATAGTCTGTGCTCTCTGCTTAGCACACTCTATCCCCAAAGACTCAGAACTCACTCTCACATCTCCTTTAAGACTTCATTAAAACGTTACCTTCTCAGTAAGGCCTTCTCTAACCACTCCCATCCCAGCCTTCCTTACCACCCTCCACTGTTATTTTATTTTTCTCTATAGCATTGTCACGTGTAAGACACATTTTCATTTTTTTAATTTTGTTTTTTATT
Organism: Hylobates moloch; assembly: GCF_009828535.3. Taxonomy (NCBI): domain Eukaryota; kingdom Metazoa; phylum Chordata; class Mammalia; order Primates; family Hylobatidae; genus Hylobates; species Hylobates moloch. Next base: position 34,298,880 of record NW_026652295.1, on the reverse strand, counting down.
TTATTTTATTTTATTTTATTGGAGACAGTCTCACTCTCTTGCCCAGGCTGGAGTGCAGTGGTGCGATCTCGGCTCACTGCAACCTCCGCCTCCCGGGTACAAGCGATTCTCCTGCCTCAGCCTCCCAAGTAGCTGGGATTACAGGTGTATGCCACTGTGCTCAACTAATTTTTGTATTTTTGGTACAGATGGGGTTTCGCCATGTTGGCCAGGCTGGTCTTGAACTCCTGACCTTAGGTAATATGCCCGCTTTGGCCTCCCAAAGTGCTGGGATTACAGGCGTAAGCCACCACTCCCGGCCTTTATTTTGAAATGATTATAAATTTACAGGAAGTTGCAAAAATAGTACAGCGAGGTCCCATGTGCTCTTCACCCAGTTCCCCTCAATGGTCACATCTTGCATTATAGTACAATATCAAAACTAGGGCCGGGCACGGTGGCTCACGCTTGTAATCCCAGCACTTTGGGTGGCCGAGGCGGGCGGATCACGAGGTCAGGAAATCGAGACCACGGTGAAACCCCGTCTCTACTAAAAATACAAAAAAAATTAGCCGGGCGTGGTGGCGGGCGCCTGTAGTCCCAGCTACTCGGAGAGGCTGAGGCAGAAGAATGGCGTGAACCTGGGAGGCGGAGCTTGCAGTGAGCCGAGATTGTGCCACTGCACTCCAGCCTGGGCGACAGAGCGAGACTCCGTCTCAAAAAAAAAAAAAAAAAAAAAAAAATCAAAACTAGGAAATTGATGTTGGTGTAATATGTGTGCATAGTTCTATGTCATTTCAGCACACGCACATATTTGTGTAACCACGACTGCAGCCAACAGATTATCCCACCAGAACTGTCCCATTGCCACAAAGATCTATCTCAAGAGACCCCTTTAGAGTCACTCCCACCTGCTCCCCCAGCCCAAAGCCCACGCAACCACTTGTGTTTTCCATCTCTATATATGACCTTTTAAATTTGAGGATGTTATATAAATGAGATCACACTTTATGTGATCATTTGAGATCAGCTTTTTTCACTCAGCATAATGCCCTTGAGAATCATCCAAATTGTTGTGCATATCAATATTACGTTCCTTTTTATTACTAAGTCGCATTCCATGGTAATGGCTATACCACTTTGTTTAACCATTTACCTACTGACAGACATTTTTGGTTGTTTCTAGTTTGGGGCTATTCCACATAGAACTGCTATCAACAATTGTTGATGTTTTCATTTCTCTAGGATAAATGCCCAAGAGTTCAACTGCCGGTTGGTAAATGTATGTTTAGTTCTGAAAGAAACTGCCAAACTATTTTCCAGAGTGGCTGCTGTACCATTTTATATTCTCACCAGCAATATATGAAAGATCCAGTTTTTTTATAACTTTGCCAGCATTTGGTATTGTCACTAATTTTGATTTTAGATCTTCTAATAGGTGCACAGTAATATCTCAGCGTGGTCTTCATTGCATTTCCCTAATGGCTGGTGATATTAAACATGGTTTCATGTGCTTATTTGCCATCCATATATCCTCTCCAGCGAAATATCCGTTCATGTCTCTTGCCCATTTCCTAACTGGACTGCTTGTTTTAACATCAGGGTTGTTTTTTGTTTTTAGACGGAGTCTCACTCTGTCGCCCAGCCTGGAGTGTAGTGGCACGATCTCGGCTCGCTGCAACCTCCACCTCCCAGGTTCAAGTGGTTCTCCTTTCTCAGCCCCTGAGTAGCTGGGATTACAGGTGCCCACCACCATGCCTGGCTAGTTTTTGTATTTTTAGTAGAGACGGGGTTTCACCATGCTGGCCAGGCTGGTCTCAAACCCCTGACCTCGTGATCCACCATGCCCGGCCTAATATTCAGTTTTGAAAGCACTTGATATAATTTAGCTGAGTCGTTTATCAGATATGTGATTTTCAAATATACTCCCCCAGCCGGGCATGGTGGCTCACGCCTCTAATCCCAGCACTTTGGGAGGTCGAGGCAGGCAGATCATGAGGTCAAGAGACCGAGACCAGCCTGGCCAACACGGTGAAACCCTGTCTCTACTAAAAATACAAAAATCAGCTGGGCATGGTGGCGCATGGCTGTAGTCCCAGCTACTCAGGAGGCTGAGGCAGGAGAATGGCGTGAACCCAGGAGGCGGAGGTTGCAGTGAGCCGAAATCACTCCACTGCACTCTAGCCTGGGTGACAGAGCAAGACTCCATCTCAAAAAAAAAAAAAAATATATATATATACTCTCCCAGTCTGCAGCTTTTTTCATTCTCTTAATAGGATCTTTCATGGAGCAAATGTTTTTAATTTTAATAAAGTCCAATGTATTGATTTTCCTTTTATAGATCATGCTTTTGGTGTCATGAACTCTTCACCAAGCCCAACATCCCAAAAGATTTCCTTTTCCTTTTTCTTTTTTTTTTTGAGATGGAATCTCACTCCCATCAGACAGGCTGGAGGGCAATGTCGAGATCTCAGCTCATTGCAACCTCCACCTCCTGGGCTCGTGATTCTCCTTCCTCAGCCTCCTGAGTAGCTAGGATTACAGGCCTCCTGGGTTCAGGATTTTCTTCTTGAAAACTGCATCACCCCACCCAGCCTCCTTTATCCATCCCCCCACCCCCGCCCCCGCCACAGCCTTTTATTTTTCTCCATGGCACTTACCACGTGAAACACACTATATATTTTACTTATTTGTGTATTGCTTGCCTTGCCCTGTTAGAATATAAATTCCACAAGCACAGGGATCTTCCCTGTTCTGTTTACTGCTTTCTCTCCTGTACTTAGAGCAGTGTGTTGGCACAAAGTGTTCAATATTACCTTTATTGAGTGAATAAAGGGATCTTGGGTTTTAAGATGCAAGACGCGGGCAGGATGCAGTGGCTCACGCCTTTAATCCCAGCACTTTGGCAGGCCAAGGCGGGTAGATCACCTGAGCTTGGGAGTTCAGGATCAGCCTGACCAACATGGAGAAACCGTCTCTACTACAAAAACAAAAAATCAGCCGGGCGTAGTGGCACATGCTTGTAATCCCAGCTACTCGGGAGGCTGAGGCAGGAGAATCACTTGAACCCGGGAGTCAGAGGTTGCGGTGAGCCAAGAGCGCGCCATTGCACTCCAGCCTGGGCAACAAGAGTGAAACTCCGTCTCAAAAAAAAAAAAAAAAAGTAAGATGGTTGGACCTAGAGGTATTACCAAAGACAGGTAACCTCACGAGCTGCACCTTTATGAGCCATGTAAGAAGTAAGCAAGAGTCCTGGAGTGGAAGTGAGCATTCCCATCAGTACCTGCCCTTCCCTTCCCCCACCCCTCAAAAGCCGTGGAGACCCGCAGGACAGGTTGGAGTCAGCAAGTCTGGGACAGGGTTTCAGAACGAGGGAACAGCAGCAAGGGAGCATGTGAGAGCATAAAGCATGCATTGTATGTGGCTGGGGTTAGGGCAAGGAGGTGCAGCCCATGGCCAATCACGCACTTTATGCTAAGAGCCTTGAGGCAGACCCAAAGGGCCTGATGGCCTAAGAGCCCTCTGGAGAGAGTGGGCTGATTTAAGGAATGGGGTGAGCTCCATTTTGGATATGTCGGGTTAGAGAACTTGGAGGACATCTAAGTGGATATGCCTAGTAGCAGCTGGCCATGGGGAAGGCAGGGGAGCCCACAGGCTGCGGAGATCCAGAAGGGCACAGCTAGATGGAAATTGAGATCAAGGAGTAACTACTTTCACCTGAAAAGAGACCAGGGGTCAGGCCCTCAGCATAAAGACACTGGGGAAAAGGAAGGGTGGGGCTCAGGCCTCCTGCATCAGAATTTCCTGGGGGATTTGTGAAAAAGTTCTCCTGTTGAACTGAACTCTCTGGGCTTTTTTTTTTTTTTTTTTTTTTTGAGACAGAGTCTCGTTCTGTGGCCCAGGCTAGAGTGCAGTGGCGTGATCTTGGCTCACTGCAAGCCTCCACCTCCCGGGTTCAAGTGATTCTCCTGCCTCAGCCTCCCGGGTAGCTGGGATTACAGGTGCCTGCCACCAAGTCCGGCTAATTTTTGTATTTTTGGTAGAGACGGGGTTCTCCATGTTGGCTAGGCTGGTCTCGAACTGACCTCAGGTGATCTGCCCACCTCAGCCTACCAAAGTGCTGGGATTACAGGCTTGAATCACTGCGCCCAGCCAAAATCTTTGCTTTTAACAAGCTCTCCAGGTGATTATAATATGCTTGAGAATCACAGCCTGACCAGGTGTGGTGGCTGACACCCGCAATCCCAGCACTTTGGGAGGCTGAGGCGGGTGGATCACTCGAGCTCAGGAGTTCGAGACCAGCTTGGGCAACATGGCAAAACCCCATCTCTACAAAAAATACAAAAATTAGCCGGGCATATTGGTGCATGCCTGTAATCCTAGCTACTAGGGAGGTTGAGGTGGGAGGATCACTTGAGTCCTGGAGGTGGAGGTTGTAGTAAGCCGAGATCGTACCACTGCACTTGAGAAGGCTGAGGGATGAGGCAGCAAGCAGAGATCTCTCTAGGTATTTTTTTCTGTTTGTTTCTCAATCTATTTTTATTCTTTTGTGCGTTTGCTTTTATTGATATATCATAGTTGTACATATTTTGAGCATACATGTAAAGAAAATTTTTTCCCCAAAAAAGTTTGATGCCAAAAATTAAAAATGTGGACCATGCACGGTGGCTCATGTCTGTAATCCCAGCAGTTTGGGAGGCCGAGGCAGGCAGATCACTGGAGGCCAGGCATTTGAGACCAGCCTGGCCAACATGGTGAAACCCTGTCTTTACTAAAATACAAAAAAATTAGCCAGGCGTGGTGGTGCATGCCTGTGATTCCAGCTACTCTGGAAGCTGAGGCACAAGAATTGCTTGAACCTGGGAGGCAGAGGTTGTAGTGAGCCGAGATCGTGCCACTGCGCTCCAGCCTGGGCAACACAGCAAGACTCTGTCACACACACAAAAAAAAATTAAAATGTGAAATTATCAAACGTTAGGTTATGACACAATAGAACACTCGTGCAGGGCTGGTGGGGTGAAAATGGATACCGCCCGCCTGGAAAAGTTGGGCATACCCTTTGACCAAACCATTCCACTCCTACGTACACACCTTAGAATCCTCTCTCAGGCACACAAGGGAGATGAACACAGGAATGTTCACAGCACGATGTGAGTGTGACAAGCACCTGGAAACAATGCAAATGCCTAACAACAGGCAAGTGGCAGAGTATTCACGAAGGAGACCACCACAGAGCAGTGAAAGAGACCCAAGGGGCAGAATCTCTTGAGCCCAGGGGTTCAAGGCCAGCCTGAGAAACATAGTACTCCCGTACTCACTGAGCACACCCGTACTCCAAGCTACTACGGGGGAGGTGGGAGGATTGCTTGAGCCCGGGAAGTCAAGGCTGCAGTGAGCCAAGATCACGCCACTGCACTCCAGCCTGGGTGACAGAATGAGACCCTGTCTCAAAAAAAAAAAAAAAAAAAAAAAGAAGGAAGCAGAGCTGCCCAATAAGGATGAATCTCTCAACGTAGCAGGGAGGAAAGGTCAACCACAGAATAGAAACCATCTACTGCCATGTACATGAAGCTTTACATACCAGACTATATTTTACCTCTTTATTATCTGCTGTGCCCTGCTAGAATATGCAAGGATACATATATGGTAAAACTACAAAGAAAATTTGGAACTGCTAAACAAAATGCAGGGCAATGACTGCCTCTGGTGGGGGAGGCAGCCAAGATGTGGGAGGGGGCTGTGCTCTATTTCTTGGCCTGGGCATGTTCTGTTTTATTGTTATTCCTTCTACCTTACACATATACAATATTTGCAAGTTTTATATATTTTATTTGTTTTTAATTTGGGAGAGATAGACTATTTGCCAGGAAGAGATGTGGAGGTCAAGGGAGAGGCTTTTGTGGTTTTGCCTTGTAACATGGGAGGGGTTGGAGCCTAGTGCATGCTGACGGGGAGTGTAAGCAATCAGAGAGGCCCTTAAGGAAGGGGTGGGAGGCAGGATTGAGACTATCATTGGCCACAGACCAGGAGAAAGCCATTTTTTCATGGCAGCAGCAGGAAAGCAGGGAGGATGGGTGTGGATACTGTAAGTTTGGGGGTATGACAGCAGGGAAAGGGGGAAGTGACGTGGTGTTTTACATTTTCTCTATGGAGAAATGGAGAAGGTATCCGCGGCCCTGACACCAACCTCTGATTAACACAGGCCCAGGGGATGCAGTATAAAAAATACATCTGATCTTTGTCCCTAGTTCCAGGAACAGAGCTCCTGAAACCTTTGGAATTTCCTGAGTGACAGCAGTGTCCTTTGTTACTGCAAACCAACCCTTTTTGGTCACAACAGAGCTTATGCTAATGAACTGACTCTAGGCAGGGCCCTTGGATAGCTTCTGGTTACCAGAAAGACCAAAGCATGATTAGAAGGTTGGGATTTTCAGCTTTGCTCCCAACTTCTGGGGAGGGGTGAGCAGCTGGACATGATTTAATTCATCAAGACTACATAATAAAAACCTCTGACCAATGGGGTTCAAAGAGCTTCCTGGTTGTTGAACACGTAGAAGTGCTGGGAACAGCAGGGCGCTCACGAAGTGGGCCTGTGGCAGGCCTCCATAACAACTGTTTCAGTACTGACTGTGTGGTTAAGTTAAATGTTAAAAGCCAGTGCCCTTATACAAAGACTGGAATGTAACAAAAGCCCACCAGTTTTGCCTAGGCCTTTCCTGGGCCTTAAAGCATGACAAAATTATGAAGGAATTCTTAATGGGACCCATTTAGGATTAAACAAGTTTTACTGTGGGGGCGGGGGGGGGGGAGCTGAAGAAACTCCCCAGGTGTCCACAAACAAGTTTATTGGGGGTCTGAAGGAATTCCTCAAAACTCCTTGATTTAGCAGTGGACAAAATAAGAGTAGTCACCCCAGTACCCGGACCCATTTAGATTAAGTAAATTTACTGAGGCTCCAGAGGAAGGTCTTCAGGACTCAGACCTTAGTTATAGATTAAAAGAAGTTAATCACTTATGTCTTTAGATGAATGCACATTTACACATAGACATATAGCTTAGAAGGTATATAAGCTCCGAAAAACTTTGTAATTTTGAGTTGGTCCAGTGATAATTTCCAGGCCTTCTCCCTGTAACCGGTTACAGAAATAAAAACTCTCTTCCTCCTCAGTTCATCTGCATCTCGTTATTGGGCCACGAGCAATAGCAGCCTGACCCTCAGTTTGGTCCGGGAACAGGCCTGGAAGCTCCGTGCCCTGACACCCTGCCCTATGTGTCTCCTCCATTTGGCTGTTCCTGAGTTGTGTCCTTTATAAAAAAGCAGTAATAGTAAGTAAAGTCCTTTCCTGAGTTCTGGGAGCCATTCTAGCAAATTACTAAATCTAAAAAGGGAGTTGTGGGAACCCCTGAATTCATAGCGGGCCGGTCAGAAGTCAGACCTATGATTGGTACCTGAAGTTGGGGGGAATTCTTGGCAGACTCAGCCCTTAACCTGTGAGGTCTCCCCTAACTATGGATAGTGTCTGAACTGAATTGAATTGTTGAACACCCAGCCAGTGTTGGGAATTGGTGTCAGAAAAAACGTGGCAGTGGCAGGGAGCTTGTAAGACAGTGAGGGTCCTTCTATTTGGGGTTGAGAGATACCACTAGTGCCTTAATTCCATTTCATCCTGAAATTCAAAGGCCTTCATGACCCTGCTGGGAATCTGACCACCGTTTTCCCACTTATTTCTGGGTTACAAATTCACACCCAAACAAAATTCTGGAACATGACCATTTGTCCTATGGTAATTAAAGGACTTAAGGACTATAGACACCCTGCGTGCCCCACCACTCATCCCTGGGCTCACCTGGATTTTGAGCCTGAATTTTCTGATGCCAGAGAAAGCTTTAAGTGTATTCAGAGCTTGGGTTTTGACACTGTTGTCCTTGTCATCCAGCATGTAGCCCAGTAACACGATGTCATCCGTAGTACAAGCAGAGGCCTGGAGTATGTGAGGAGAGATGGAAGAGGCAGGAGAAGCGGGTGTTCTGGGCCCACTGCCCCCCACGTCACCAAGATCCCTCTGCACACCCCTCCTGCTATCAGCCAGAGAGAGGTCCCAGGATATAGTCTGGCCATTCCAGGGGCAGGGATCGGCCGTAACCCCCAGGGGCCAGGCCGGCTAGTGGGGACCTCCTGCTTCCCTTCCCTCACCTCAGCCTCCAGCAAGTACACACAGCGAGTGATACTGTGCAGGATCATGCTCTTGGCGTACTCATCCTGTTTGCACTCCAAAGAGTTGAGGAGCCTCCGGAGCTCACCTGAGTCCCGCCCGTGCCGCTCTCGCTCGACTGCCAGGCCTAGACAGCCACCCCAGCCCAGTTCAGGCTGTGGACTCAGAAGCGTTGAAAGAATGGGGTTGGGAAGTAGGGGACAGGGACTTGGGGACAAGGCTGCCTTGCCTTTTCGGAGAAGCCTTCTCGCCATATGCAGGACCACCATGTACAGTTGAACGAATGTTTACTGCACAAGGGCACCCTATCTAATGTTGTATTGTCCATAACATACCATCATAGATTTGTCCATTTACTCTAACAACTGTCTGGCCTATGGCGGTAACAAGTAGTATTTCATCATAACCAGTATATGGCAACGATATTCCAGCAGATGGCAATAAAGAGTCTTGCAGAAGGGGCTCATTTTCCTACTCTGCACAAAAGAACATGTGGACTAGTGGAAGCTCTGGGCATATAGTAAGTCCTCCAATTTTCCCTTTCCTTAAAGCCTCACGTCCCTAGGGCAGAAAAGGGATGGGGGGAGCTGCTGACACCAAGTTTCCAAGAAGTGGAATCCTGGGAGCCAGAGGAAATGTAGTATTTGGAGACCTGCCAGATGAGTCTGAGGATCCACTTGAGTGAGATTCAGGGACCCTGAGCTAGCATCTCTGGCAGGGCCTTGCCTAGGGCGCTGCAGGGTGGGCTTGAGGAAGATGGAGAAGAGAAAGACAAAGGAAAGAGGAACTTGGAGGCATCACCTTTGGGCCCTCCCACAGCAGAGGCCTCGGGAGCAGGTGCCTCCTGGGGCAGAGCCCTCTCCCCAGGGCCCGGACACTCACGGGCGATGCAGATGGGTGAGTTGCTACAGAGTGGTGGTTTGCATTTTATGCCGGCCTTGATGGCCTTGTAGAGCAGGTAGATCGCTCCGGCACCTGTGGCCAGGCTGACTACACTTTTGCGGATGTCCAGTTGCCCCAGGTATTGGGGGATGCTCTTGCCCATGTCTTCAGTGTTGCCCTGGGCCCAGGTGAGAGCTAGGCCCAAGGCACCTGTGGGAGGCCTTCCAGAACCAGAACTCTGGCAGGGTCAGGAACCAGGATACCAGAATTGGAACCCAGGCAACAAAGGAAACTGGGGAGATAATGGGATGGAGGGTAGTGGTCAGGAAATGGGGCAGCCAGGAGTGCTTGAGAACAGATGGGGCCAGGCACAGTGGCCCACACCTGTAATCCCAGCACTTTGGGAGGCCGAGGCGGGCAGGTCACTTGAGGTCAGGAGTTTGAGACCAGCCTGGCCAATATGGTGAAACCTCATCTCCACTAAAAATACAAAAAAAGTAGCCAGGCATCGTGGCGCACACATGTAATCCCAGCTACTCAGGAGACTGAGGCAGGATAATTGCTTGAGCCTGGGAGGCTGAGGTTGCAGTGAGCTGACACACCACTGTACTCCAGCCTAAGCGACAGAGCAAGACTCCATTTCAAAAAAAAAAAGAGAAGGTTCTGCTTTAGAGACCACAGGAGATGAAGCATAAGACGGAAGGGGAATAAAACGGGAGAGAGCAGAAGGGTCCTTCACATCCACTCTTCTTTAAGGGGAGACCCCAGCAGGTAGCTCCAGAGGCTGTCTTTCCACCATTAGAGGGCAGCAGAGGTCCATTTCCGGGCTGGGGCCTTAGGGTATTTCTGGGAGGGGTGTTTGGGGTATGCCCATTGACAACCCTGTTTTCTTTCCAGGCCCTCCCATCTGTGATCTCTCCACCCTAGATCTACCCCTGGGCCTTGGGGTGTTTCTTCAGGTAGGGTTCCCTCCCCACATCAGAGGATGAAAAGGAGGGGAGCATCTCAGAAAGCATGCACAGACTCGGAGGCAAATCCACCCTTTTCCAGCATCTGCGTGTTGCCCTGAAGTTTACCTGTTTGACAAAAAGCTCTTGAGGACAGCTACCTTTGCATCTCCAGCATAGAATCTCGTACTTAGCAGGTGGTTTAAGTCATGTTCTGCCATTCTTTAAGGACTTGGGGGCAGAACAATGACAGCATCTAGTAACTGGGGCTCTAGACCCATCTAACCAGAGTGACCTTGGAGGAGAACGGGATCGCCTTTGCCTTAGTCTGTTTCTGCATTTGTAACCTAAAGGGATTCAGATTTACCATTCTAAAACTCCAGGATTAAAATGGGGGTAAGTCTGTGCCTTTCAGCTAAATTTGGAAGTACCCCTTCTCAGCCTCCCCAGAGGTACAATGAGGCTTGTGAGGTCCTGTGGAGTCAGAAGATGCCACCACCCCAGAGGATGTAAGCCCACCTGTGGAGGCCTTGATCCCCACCACTAGGATGGGGCAGGTGAGACCAGACCCTTCCCTCTTCCCCACCAGGCTCTCCCCACAGCTTCTGACCCCACTGTCTGTTGCAGAACAAGCAAGTGGCCAGCACCAAACTAGGGCCACGCCCACAGCCAGTGCTGAGCATGCTGCACCAGAACAGGTGTTCACCTACCTGGCCCTGAGCCCTTTTTGGGAGAACTGGGACAAAAGGCTGTGGGTCCTGGGCTGCACCCAGGATGGAAGGAGGTAGGGAAACAGCATCTCCAATGATGCTGTGGCCAGCCAGGCCTGCCCACTCAAGAGCCTTGGCCCAGTACACCCTAGGCAGCAGGCAGGGAATAAGCAACACTCCTGAGTGGCCATTCTCTTCCTGTCCCCAGCCCTCCTCAAGGGTCATTCCTGGCACTCTATTCAGCCCCAAGGTGAGTGACTACATGAACTCCCCGTGGTGAGGGGTGAGTAGAAGCCCATGGAAGCCTCCCCACTGCCATGCAACCCCATCGCATCTCCACTGAACTCTGGGCAGAAAACAGCTGCCTGATGGGAACTGTCATTTAGGTTCCAAGGCTACTTTGGTGGATCTGAGAATAAATCCCTCAAGACAAGGTCCTTGCTCTGCCTTTCTTCAGGGTGGGACCCAGAGTTACTGGCCCCTCCATCCCACGATGCTGATTCTGCAACCCTCACTTCCTAAGCACATGTAAGGCTCACCTGTTCTTTAAAGACCTCCAAAAAGTGTTCTTTCTTGGCTGCAACCTAACTCCCTCCTGCCACACCTAAGGCCCATTTCTTCTGGTTCTGCCTTCAAATGATTCAGAGATTAGAGGCAGAGTCATTCCTAGAGTGACATTTTTACTAGTCCACAATACAACAAAAAAATTAAAGACAAAGGAATGTCTATTTGTTGGCATAAAGTCCATTGACCATCTTTACTTGGGAATAATTGTTTTCTTTCTTTCTTTCTTTCTTTTTTCTTTTTTTGAGACGGGGTCTCACTCTGTCACCCAGGTTGGAGCGCAGTGGTGCAATCTTGGCTCACTGCAACCTCTGCCTCCCAGTCTTAAGCAATCCTCTCGCCTCAGCCTCCCAAGTAGCTGGGACTACAGGCATGCACCACCACACTGGGCTAATTTTTTGTATTTTTGGTAGAGACAGGGTTTTGCCATGTTGCCCAGTCTGGTCTCAAACACCTGAGCTCAGGCAATCCATCTGCCTTGGCCTCCCAAAGTGCTGGAATTATAGGCACAAGCCACCGCACCTGGCTGGGACTAACAGATTCAGATGATGTCATTCCTATTTTGAGAATTAAAATGTATTTTCTTAGGTCAGGTGTGGTGGCTCACACTTGCAGTCTCAGCACTTTGGGAGGCTGAGGCGAGTGGATTGCTTAAGCCCAGGAGTTCGAGCCTGGCCTGGGCTCAAGCAAAACCCCCGCCTCTACAAAAAATACAAAAATTAGCTCAGCGTGCTGATGCGTGCCTGTAGTCCCAGCTACTCTGGAGGCTGAGGCGGTAGGATTGCCTGAACCTGGGAGGCAGAGGTTGCAGTGAGCCGAGATCATGCCACTGCACTCCAGCCTGGGTGACAGAGCCAGACCCTGTCTCAAAAAACCAGAAGTATTTTCTTTAATGATGGTGATAATAGATGGTAGGTATGTTCTGCATGCCCTTAGGGAGCATAAATTTAAAGCTGCAACTCTTTTTGGGAACCTGGCTTTCACTTGTTTTCTCACTTTGTTTTTCTGTCAAATCCAGAAATCTGGAACCACTGGTTAAAAAGAAGTCTGAGAGCCAAAATACACACAGCCAGCTGTGAGTTATTTACCTGCCTTACCCAGGAAAAGGACGTGAGCTGCCCAAGCACACACCTCTTTGCCATCTATGCCAGCATTTTTACCTTCAAGGCTGATGTTCTCGTCGTGTTAAGTACATTTGAGTTTAGTAAGTAAGTATGGGTTCTAGCCAGGGTTCAAAACCCGTTCAGGACTGGGTGCGGTGGCTCACGCCTGTAAACCCAGCACTTTGGGAGGCCCAGACGGGCAGATCACAAGGTCAGAGTGGCCAGCCTGGCCAACATGGGGAAACTCCGTCTCTACTAAAAAATACAAAAATTAGCTGGGCGTGGTGGTGTGCATCTGTAATCTCAGCTACTCAGGAGGCTGAGGCAGAATTGCTTGAACCCGGGAGGGGGAGGTTGCAGTGAACCGAGATCGCACCACTGCACTCCAGCCTGGCGACAAAGCGAGACTCCGTCTCAAAACAAACAAACCAGTTTAGTCACGGACTTAGCTTTGTGATCTCCTTGTGCCTCATTTTCCCCACCTGTAAAATAGAAACAATAAGACTTACTTTATGGGATTGTTTGTGAGGATTAAGTAAAGCACTTGGAACAGTGCCCAGCACACAGCTCAACAAATGTTTACTATAATCCTAATTATCTCCGCGGGTTTCACCTGGACAACATGTAGGGTGTGGGCAGGCAGTGAGAACACAGATGGTAGCCCTCAACGCATCCCAGCCTGAAAAGTACATGAGTCAGCCCTTCCTTCCACTTACCCACTACCTCTCACGCTGGTCGTCTTTTTTTTTTCTCTCTCTCTCTCTTTTTGTTTTTGAGACGGAGTCTGGCTCTGTCGCCCGGGCTGGAGTGCAGTGGCACCATCTCGGCTCACTGCAACCTCTGTCTCCCAGGTTCAAGCAATTCTTGTGCCTCAGTTTACCAAGTAGCTGGAACTACAGGCGCGCACCACCACGCCCGGCTAATTTTTGTATTTTTAGTAGGCTAGAGTTCACCATTTCGGCCAGGCTGGTCTCGAACTCCTGCCTTCAGGTGATCCGCCTGCCTCGGCCTCTCAAAGTGCTGGGATTACAGGCTTAAGCCACCACACCAGGCCTCCCTGGTCTTCTAAAAGTGAATCAATCCCAACTCCTGTAATCCATGTAACTGCTTTGAGTGACTCTGGAGCCACCTTTGAAGCCCCCACAAATACCTAAATGAGGAGCCGGAGCCCTGCAACACATTCCCCTAAACTGTGTTCCTAAGAACCATCCAACTACCTGTGCAATCCTAAGGCCCCTTCCTCATTCTCTTTACCAGTCCTGGCAATGGTTGTTTGAGCCTAGTTAATGACAGAAGCTCCAGACATGCTGTTGGGGGTCCTCTACGGAAAGACACCGCCATTCCCGAGGGTGACGCTGCAGCGGCACTTGTGCGCATAGAAGCTAAGGGGAAATTACCCTACCCTAAAACTCCAGTGAAAAGCCCTTTGCAGTCTGACAGCCTTGCATTCACATCCCAACAGTGTGGGGTTTGGACAAATTCCATAATCTGAGTCTGTTTCCTCCTCTAGAACGCGAGTCTATGAATTCCTGTCTACTGCCTGGAAGTGCCGCTGTCAGGACTGACTGAGATAATGTGTGTACTTTCGGTGCACAGGGGACGCTCAACACGTGCGAGCTTCCCTTGCAGAAAGCCAAGAGATGAAAGGCTGGGGGCCGCCCCTGTCTTGACGTGGATCCCATACTCTCCGAGATCATCTCCCCAGCTAGCGCTTACTCCTGCCCAGGAACCAGATCCTGGGGCCTCCGGGTAACTCAGCCTAAGGCGCGGGGAGCAGAGGGGGCCAGCGCCCCCAGAGGAGGAGGTTGGGCGCGGGGAAGGAGGCCGCGCCTTTCCCCGTCCCGGGCCTCCCCCCTTCTTGCTCTCCCTCCCCGGACTACCTCCTCCCCCCGCGCGCATCCGGCGACGGGCACAGGATGTTCTTTCGCTCCCGTCCCCGCTCCGCCCCCGCTCTCACTTTCTCTTCGCTCCCCTCCCCCACTCCCGCCGCGCCCGGCGCCGGCACCTAGTTTAACTCTTTCTCTCCCGCGCTCGGCGGCGCCTGCGCGCCTCCTGGGCGGGGGTCCCATCCTTCCCGCCCGCCCCCCAGGACGCGGAGCGAGGGGGCTTCCCGGGAAGGGGCGGGCCTGGGCTAAGCGCTGGGCCCAGGTTCTCAGGATCTTGTGGCCCGCAGCTGTTGGAGAGGGCTCAATGGGATCCGGCACTCTCTAGAACCCCCGCTAGTTCACCCGGGTGAGGGTGGGGGTGGAGGTGGAGGTGGGTAGCCACACGCGAGACAACTGCGCGCCCGAGAAAGGAGGCCAGGCGGGCTTAGTTAGATGCTGGCCCGGCGGGAGGCGAGTAGGGTCAAAGGCCACCAACCTCGTCCTCCCCCCAGGTTCGGATGCGGAGGGGCCCAGGGCACCAGGAGAGGATGGAGATAGGCCACGCCCCTCGTCGACGTCACTGATGTCAAGGCAACCGGGGGCGGGACGGTGGGCTAGAGAAGGGCAGACCTCAGGGAATTGAAGCTGCCGGTGGCTCTGGGACGGGGTGGGGGTGGGGGCGCAGCGGGGGGGGGGGGCTTTTCAATTTGCTTCACTCAATGATGTCCAAAAAACGGAGTGAGGGTCAGCTTCTGTTCGCTCGTTGATTCAACAGGCATTTATTGAGCGTTATGCTTGGGGCTGTGCTTAGGCACTGGGATATTGCGTGCTATCCGAACCCTGCCAGTTGTTGTGAACTAGGGTAGGGTGGCTCTGTGTCCCTGGAACGGACGTAATTATTAACAGTGCCCCTTTTCAAGTTTAAAGTGTCCCAGTATGGGCAGTAGTTAAGGAACACCTTCCTCCCAATTCAGGAAAAGCTCCAACCATACGGGGAAGGAATATAAACTATTGAGTACAACAGGCACTTTCCTGGTGCTTTGTATTCTCTGTAATTTTTGCCCCTCATTCTGCAAAACAAGTGTCACTAGCGACTTTTGCAGACGAAGAAATTGGCTCAGGGAGGTCAAGAGACTTACCCAGGGCCAATCAGCTAAGTGTTGGAACCAGGATCCAGACCCAAGTTTTATGTGCCCTCCAAAGTATTTCATGCCCACTTCTCAAAATAAGTAGATGATATCAAATAAATAAAAGACACTGTCCCTGCATTAAGGAGCCTACAGCCTATGGGAGAAAGGGCTTAAAATACCGCAGTACATAACTAAGCAATAAAATATAGAAAAGATTAGGTGGGGCGCGGTGGCTCACGCCTGTAATCCCAGCACTTTGGGAGGCTGAGGCAGGTGGATCACCTGAGGTCAGGCGTTCAAGACCAGCCTGACCAATATGGTGAAACCCTGTCTCTACTAAAATGCAAAAATTAGCCGGGCATGGTGGCGTTCAACTGTAGTCCCAGCTACTCGGGGGGCTGAGACAGGAGAACTGCTTGAACCGGGGAGGCAGAGGTTGCAGTGAGCCGAGATTGCCCCACTGCACTCCAGCCTGGGCGACAGCGCAAGACTCCATCTCAAAAAAAAAAAAAAAAAAAAAAAAAGAAAAGATTAAAGGCAACTCACAGGCTCAGAGGGAAGCCACTAGTTACGCCACTCTCCTTTCCTTTCCACCTTCTGCCCTCCTCTGTGGTTTTGTTCTCTTACTGAGCAGGCATCTGCCCTCCCAGCAGGCATCTGCCCTCATTCTACTCTGCACCCAAGGTTTTGCAGTTGGTATTTGCCACAACCTCCCTGATATTAACTTGGATGTCAGCCTCTCCCTTCCCCACCAGCCACCACCACCCCCCACCCCAAAGATTTTGGGGAAATGAAAAATAGTGGCACTTCAAACAAAAGGGCCCCAGTGAGCATCAGTAAGCCAATAGGCTTGATGGGACTGGGGAGACCAAGGCAGGAGAGAGAATCAGAAGGATGGAAAGGGAACACCACCAAATGAATGGGTCACTTGAGGAACATTTGCTGCCCTCCTGCTGTGCAGGAGGCACTGCACTAAACCCCGTGGCCTGGACATGCCATGAATGAACTCAGGTCTCATCACAGAGAGTACACAGGTTAGCTAGTGTACTCACTGTGCTTGTTTGAGGAGTCTAGAGTTGATAACATACACAATAAATGATGTTTGAGAAAGATTATTCCAGCAGGGCATGTAGGAGGAAGGAAAAAGAAAGGACGGTGTGGCAAATGCTGTGAGAATTTGGGCCAAAGGTGGAATCTATGGGGCTGGAGGGGAAAGGGTGAAGGAGAAAAGTAATGAACAAACAATATCTTTTGAAATAAAAGCAACAAAGGGAAGAATTTGATAAGAGATCAGACATAAGGATGGTGAAGGAGAGAAGGCAGTTAAAAATTAATCTACCTTTGCAGTGAGTTTCAGGACTGGGAGGGTCATGGTGGGCAATGGGGAGGAGCTGGTGTGATGGGCATGAATATGAGTTCGGTCACTTCTAGGCCATGTAAGGGCAGGTGTCCTGTATGTGACTGGACTTGGAGATAGGGAAGTCCAGAAGAGCAGTGGGCTGATGTCTAAGAGTGTCCCTGTCACAGCCTCGAGCAATCACTGACCTGGGATCACGGACAGATTTCAAGCATCAGGAAGAGGGTGGGAGTAGATGGCAGTGAAGGTGCCTCCTGACTGGGAGATGCAGTGTGCATTGGCTGGGTAAGAGCCTGTGTGGGAAGTGTGGTGTATGTATGGGAAGGGGGTCCACGGCCCAGGCCTGTGTTGGCATCTTTAGCCACAGAGGGTGCCAGAGATGCCATCAGATGGCAGGAGGCCCAGGTGAGGCACTTCAGCAGCCTGAGGTCCCTCCCCTAGGCCCACTCTCAAAGGCCCTGGAGCCCAGGCCTATGCTGCCTGCCAGGGCCTTTCCCGGAACCACTCCTCCCCGCCTGCCCTGGCACTCTCCAGGCACAAAGCATCCCTCGGGGCACTGCGCAGGCACCCCAGGAAGCTGGGACGTGAGACAGGTCCCCACCCCCAGGAAGAACCCTGCTCTGGGCTGCTGTCATCCTCACAATGGCCCCACAAGACACCAGGAGACAGCCTAAGTCCCCAGTGGGGACTCCAAATGGGACCCCATTTCCCCTGCATAGAGGGGGAAGGAGGAGCTTTGTGGCTAGGTGGCAGGATTCCTGGGTCTTTATTGTGGTTTGGGGGTGGGGGCAGAAAAGCAGGGTCTCTGTGTGTTTTGACACCACACCACCTGCCTCTCCCTCCCTCCGCGGAGGAAATCTTCAGGGGCCTAGTGATTTTGGGGGGAGGGGGCAGGAAGAGACTCTGAACTCTGGGTCAGCTGAGGACAGAGATAGGGGAGATCCTCTTGCCCTATGTCCCACTTTTCTCCTAGGATCCTCTTCCTCGGCTCCCTGCTCCACCACTACCCCAGAACAAACTCCTACCTCTGTTTGCAACTAAGAGCTACATCCCCTATGCCAAGACCTTCCGAGGCGTCCCAGAGGGGTGAGGTTTGGGGAAAACAGGACATGTACACAGCAGCTGTGTGCCTGGCCACACCTGTCGGGTGGGGTGAGGAGAGTGCTCCTCCCAGGTGGGCAGAGTCTGCTACGCTCAGGTTGGGGGCTGGGAGACGCTTTAATAGAGGGGCGAGAAGGCAGAGGGATGCGCAAACCGGCCACGTGGAGGTCCCGCGCGGCAGGCTGGGGCGCGAGCAGAGGAGCGGGCCGTATGCTCGCCCCTCCCGTTCCAGGGAGCCGCCGAGTGCCGGGTCGTCGCTGACCGCAGGCTGCAAGAGCGGTTGATCTGGTGAGCGAGCACACCCACTTACCCAGCTGCTGAGTCAGGCTGTTCTCGCTCGCGCTCGCCCGCCCGCCCGCCCGCTCGGGACATTGTGTTCCAGCTCCGGCGCGCTGGCAGCGGGCCCAGGCGCTCACACCAGCCTCCTCGCCCTGTTTGTGCTCGCGGCTTGCGCTCGGCGCGCAGCCTCCCGGCCGCCGCAACCATGCGATTGCACGCTGGGGGCAGGGGTTGGCGAGCAACCTCCGGGGCGCGCGCGGGCCCCGCAGCCCTGCCCACTCACCGGCCTTGGAGCACCCAGACCTAGCCATCCCCCATTTGCTCCTGCTTGGGTACCCCAGGCTTGGGTGGCGCCTGGATTAGCACAGCTGGAGGAGGGAGCAGGTGTGGGGAGCTCTACGAGCAGAAGGAGCCACCCAGGCTGCCGCCAGCGCCCAGTCCGTGCTTCTCCAACGCTCAGTCCAACAGGCAGGAGGAGGATAGCTGGAGCTCGCCAGCCCCAGACTTGCGAGACCTGGGACGGAGTCACGTGACAACGGAAGCCCGTGTTGAGGGGGCCAATTCAAGCAATCCCCAGGAGGACCCTCCCCTTTCCTAGCCCCCCTTCCCTGATCCTTCACAGAAGCCTGGAACACGGAGACTCCAGGGATTCCCGGGGCTGGCAAACCAAGCCCAGCACTTTTGGACGGTTTGGGAAATCCCTGGCAGGACGCCGGGAGTAGGGAGAGCCCAGACACTGGCGGGTGGGTGTGGACGACAGGGTGGAAGAAGGGCAAGGCCAAGGAAGACGACCCCAAACTGCCCCTGGAATCTGACCCTTCCGTGTGTTTAGCTCCAAACACCCGGTTTATTCAGAGCCACGTTTTCTCCTTACCCATCCTTCTGTGGAAAGACATCACTAAGTGCTGGTCCTAAAGATCCCACCCTCTCCAAACCAAGGAGAGAACAAAGCATTTATATAGCACGTCCACCGTGTGGAAGGCTCTGTATTGGGTCCTGCTAAAGAATGTCACCACGAGGTTAAGACACAGTCCTGAAGTCCTTCGTTCTCCCTCCTTCCCACCTCCACAGTTTGCTGTGCCATTTCTCATGCCAGGAGTGCCCGTCCTCCCTGTCTACCCATCTCTGCTGCTCCAGCTCATAAAGCTTCCTTGAAACAGTGCCAGCCAAATCTGATTCCTGTCTCCTCTGAACGCCCAGCACACTCAGTTTGTACCTTTCTCACGGCACAGCGTGTGGCCTGTCTCATATTCTAGAGATCTGTTTACTAATCCTGTTCTTCTAACCAGATTAGAAAGTCCTTGAGGCAGAAACAAAGTCTGCTTCTTCTTTGAGCCCTCTCCTCCACTGCCCCCGCCTCCTGCCACCATTCCAACTCATCCGCCACAGGCCAGGCTTGGCACTGGAGTTCATGTTCAATAAATATTGGGTGTATTGAAATGATATCCTCCCCTTGGGCAATTGAAGAGACAAACACACTGGATGTTAGGTTAAATAATAACCCAAGCCAGCAGGTGGTGAGTACCAAATGTGTGTAATAGCTATAGGGACTCAAAAGAAAGAAGGTGGTGATATGGGAGAAAGATCCCAGGAGGTTCTAGGCCTTGAGCTGTGTGTGTGTGTGTGTGTGTGTGTGTGTGTGTGTGTGTGTGTGTGTTGTGTGTGTGTGTGTGTGTGTGTGTGTGTGTGTGTGTGTGTGTGTGTGTATGTGGAGGAGGAGGAGACGGGAGGGGTGGACATGACTCATTCTGCTTGACATCACCACAAAACAACCTCCACGCTAGGCACTTCACATGCATTATCTCTAATATTTAAGGTTGGGGGGATAGGATTGGGAGGCTTGGAGGGGACAGTACCCAAGCCAGGCCCGCCTTCCCAAAGCCAACCAGAGCATAGAGGCAGCCTTGGATCTGGGCTCCCCACTCTCAGTGCCTGGGCACTGCCTGTTCTCTGGCCTGCCACTCCTACATACTACACCCAAGAGAGCTGCCCAGCACTGCCTAGTTCTGGATGCACTCTGGTCCCACCCTGGTGAACAACTGCCTGTGTGACCTTGGACAAGGCACTTCCTCACCGTCATCTGTACCTCCGTTGCAGCCCTTACAGGCTGTGACTTCCAGTTGGTATCCAAGTGATGCTTGCCGCCTTTCCGGGTGTCACCTGGGCTGCTGGGGCTGTCTGCACCCTACATTCCCCCAAACACCCCCATGCATACACACTCATTGCCCCCTCCCAGTCTGGAGCTGCTGAGGGGAAGAGGGTACAGAGTGTGAGCAGGGATGGTAGGTTTCCTGTGGTTGCAAAAGGAACATCAGGACTTTCCCTGCGGTGCCCCGAGCTGTGGGAGAAGTGGGGGAGGAGGAGGCAGGGCCAATCTCGAAGGAACCTCTGCTCTCTTCCCTCCCCTTTTTAGTGCTCACAGCTCTCAAAAAGGCTGGTACAGTTTGTTACGCTGGGGCCGGAATGTACCGTGTGTTTCATATGGCCTCTGTCCAGTCCTACACTGGCTGCTTTATATTTATACTTCCTTCTTTAGCTGTGGCATCCTGCTGTCAGTTACCCCTGCTCTCATCTCCCCATCTTCCACTTGGGCTCCCCAACACCCCATGGATCAGGAAATGAGTCTCCTGCTTCCCACTCCCAGTCTTTAGTTTCTAAACTCTTGCTGGGGGTGGGAGGGTGGGGTGCAGAGAGACCCTGGAGAAGTTAGACTCCAGGAGGGTGAAGCCCCTGGTCCTTTCTCTCTCCCATCACCCAGCCTTGAAACTGCCTCTAAAGCTATGGAGTCTCCACACCAGGTCTGGAGTTTCTCTGGACCCTTGAGGCTGATCCCTCTCCCCTTGCCAGCCTTGTTTCCCAAGCATTTTAGCAATATTCCCAAGCCCAGCTAGACAAGTGACAGCACTATGTAAGTTGCCTTCAAAAGCTCGGCAGACCTGGTAATCACAGATCCTTCCTTGTCAGTCACAGAGAACAGAGGCAGAGGTGGGGGCCTGGTGGCAGGGAGGGGGGCATATGCCTCTATTACCCATCCTCTCACCCCCAGGAGTCACACATTCCTAAGGGAATTTGACACTTGATGATTTCTCAATGATTTTCTGAGTTGTGACCAGTTTAATCTCCTCAAAGTGGCTTAGATAGCGAGAAATCAATACGTTTATGATCTGGCCTTCCTCCCCCAGGAGAATGGGATATTATTATTCACATTGATGGCTAATCTCGATTGCTTATATGGAGAACTATCTCTGCACACCAACCCCGAACAGCGTTTGGAACCCAAAGACTGTGGCGCAGGACACTCACTACTAGACCCAAGGTTGAGGTTCAGGTCTTTATTTACAGGATCTCATTTACTCCTCACAACAGTTCTGGAGTGTGGGTGTTATTGTTAGCCGTCTTAGACAGTTAAGGAAACCGAGGCTCAGAAAAACGACAGAGCTCAGCTGAGATTCACACTCGCGTCTGTCTGACATCAAAGCCAGCACCTTTTTTTTTCTTTTTCTGAGACAAGGGCTCACCCTGTTGCCCAAGCCGGAGTACAGTGGGGAGATCATGGCTCACTGCCACCTCAACCTCTGGGGCTCAAGCAATCCTCCCACCTCAGCCTCCTGAGTAAAGGTCCCAAGTAGCTGGGATTACAGGTGTGAACCATCACACCTGGCCAAAGCCAGCACTTCAAAATAGTCTTCGAGATTGCTCAGATTATGTACCTAAAATGCAAATCCTCCATTTCTCAAGCCTCAGAGTCTTACTCCCTTCCCCCTTCAAATGAAGAAGAACTCTGCCTCCTTGGAGCTCCTACACGCCTTGAGGTGTGATCTGACAGCTAGAAAATTGTTTTTAGCCTATTTGACAGGCTGAAATCTGGATGCTAGCAAGGCCCCAGAGGACAGTCTCAGCAGTGGAGTTGGACAGTCAGGCCTGCTGGCTGTGGGCTCCGTGTGTCTCTTGGCTGGCTGGCATGCCTGCTGCCCCTCATTCTTCACCCAGGAATAAACTTCCCGGTTGTATTGATTTGGCTCTGGGATCCAAAAACCAGGGGCTGAGCCTGGGTTCCAGGGCTGTGAAGTCAGGTCTGTCTGCAGCACCCAGTGACAGTGACACGGCCTCTCTTAGGACCCGTTCACAGCAGGCCTTTGGGAGAAAGCACCACCGTTATGTCAATCCCTGGCATTTGTATCAGGCTGTGTACATTTAATGTACCTGCCTTAACTCAGTATGATTTTAATATGCCTCTAAAGTAATAATCAGACCCGCTTTCTTGCTGGGAAAACTGAGGCAAGAGCAGCTAAGTTTCTTGCCTAGGGACAAGAAACTAGGTTTGTAGTTGCTGTCTGGGGTGCTTTGTTTCCTATCACAGGGCCTCTCCTGAGCTAAGAGAGGAAAAGTTTTCCAAGATGTCCTGATGATGTTTGGGCTTTCACTCAGCCCTATCACCTAAGGAAGGGACCACAGCACCACACTGCCCGTGCCAACATTATCTGCCTACCCCCAGGGGATGAAGCAGGGACCCCCGACGTAATGTATTTAGTTGGTCTGTCCTGGTCTCTGGCAATCTGTCCTCTATGGCTCTCATGGGCACATTTTGTCTTTCTGACCTTCTTCTTTCTCTGAGTTCATTCTTCTTTGTTTATCTTTCATTCTGAATTTCTCTCCTTGTTCACTGAGAGTCCTGTTTACCTCCATCTATTGGTATTTACTTTTTATTTTTGCTTTTTGTATTTCCAGTCTTCTGGGAATTTTCCCAAGATCCCTTCTGCCTTCTTCCCTCTGACACCATCCTGTTTCCCAGGAAGCATCTTCCATTTGTTCCTACCCCCACGCCCTATGCCTCACCTTGCCCCCAAGCTTCTGCCAGTGTCAGATTGCTCAGCCTTGTTAATCCAGTGGGCACTTATGGAGCACCTACTGTGTGTCCCAGGAATTGAGTTAGTGCCCTGGGAACCAAAGTCCTACACCTGTGCCTGAGCATTTATTTATTTATTTTTATTTTATTTTATTTATTTTTTGAGACAGAGTCTCGCTCTGTCACCCGGGCTGGAGTGCAGTGGTGTGATCTCAGCTCACTGCAACCTCCGCCTCCCGGATTCAAGCAATTCTCCTGCCTCAGCCTCTCAAGTAGCTGGGATTACAGGCCCCCCGCCACCACGCCCGGCTAATTTTTTGTATTTTTAGTAGAGACGGCGTTTCACTGTGTTGGCCAGGATGGTCTCAATCTCCTGATCTCATGATCCACCCGCCTGTGCCTCCCAAAGTGCTGGGATTACAGGTGTGAGCCACCGCGCCCGGCCATACCTGAGCATTGATTAAGCACCTACTGTGTGTGTGTGTCAAGTATTGTGCTACAAACTGGGGACACAAAACCTGGTCGCTGCCCTCCTATGGGCTACTTGGGAAGTCTGAGTCCCTGGTTTACTTGGGAAAATGCACAAAAACAGATCATTATAATATCTTGGGAAGTTGGGGACTGGGTGTGGCCGGAGCAGAAGGTTCAGGGAGAGAGGAATTGGCCAGGCAGAGCAAGGGTGCAGGGCGTTCCAGGTAGAAGGAACAGTGTGTATAAAAGCACACAGGCGTGAAGCAGCCCGGTGTTCTCTGGTGGGCACTGGGAGTTGTTTGGTCTGGCTGGACATGGAGTGCAGGTTGGAGAGCCCGGGGAGATGAGGCCAGAGGCAGGCAAGCCCAGATGGTGCAGAACCTCGTGTTCTAGCAAGAGTTGACCTTTATCCTGGAGCAGCCGGAAGCCCAGGCAGCCTCATGGTTCCCTGCAGCCTGGGAGCTTCAGGGCTGAGCCTGGGCCAAAGCCAGGCCCAAAGCACTCTCCTCCGATGCCCCCATTAGCCCACATTCACAGCCCTCAGCAAGGCCTGTGAGAGTTAGTCACTTAAATATAATGCTATTTCCAAAGCTCACTCATTCATTCATAAATGTTTAGCAAGCTCTGATGTTTGCCAGGTGCTGCTCTGAGCACCGTGAATGGGTCATTAAACCCCACAGAGGTTCCAGCTTTCAAGAAACGTATATCCTTGGCAGTTGGGAAGGGGACAGGCCATAAAAAAACAAGCAGAACAAATAAGTAAGAAAATTTCAGATCACGATATGTGCAAAGAAGAAAATGAAACAGGAATGCGATGGAGTGTGATGGGGGTCTGCTGAGTACTCAGGGAAGGCTGCTCTGAGGAAGGTTATGTTTGAGCTGAGACCTGGATGACAAGAATAAACCAGTCATGTGAACATCTGGAGGCTGAGGGTTTCAGGCACAGGAAACAGCACAGCACATGCAAAGTCCTCAAGGCATGAAAGAGCTTTGTGTTTTCCAGGTTTAGAAAAATGGCTGGGTTCAAATCCACTACTCTCCAGTAATCCTCTGCAAGGATTATTACACCCATTTTGTACAGATGGAAACTGAGACTTGGTCAGGAAGGTTAGTTTCTTGGTCAAAATACAACTGGGAGTACACATTTTGGCTGTAAAGCCACTATTGTCAGCTGGGCACGGTGGCTCATGCCTGTAATCCCAGCACTTTGGGAGGCCGAGGCGGGCAGCTCACCTGAGGTCAGGAGTTCAAGACCAGCCTGACCAACATGGAGAAATCCTATCTCTACTAAAAATACAAAATTAGCCAGGCATGGTAGCACATGGCTGTGGTCCCAGCTATTCGGGAGGCTGAGGCAGGAGAATCATTTGAACCCGGGAGGCGGAGGTTGTGGTAAGCCGAAAGCATGCCATTGCACTCCGGCCTGGGCAATAAGAGCGAAACTCCATCTAAAAAAAAAAAGCCACTATTTTGGGGGGTGTGTGTATGTGTGTTTTTTTTAATAAAAAAATCAAGTTCAGCAACCATGTGTCCTAAATTATCTGGAATGGTCAAATTTCTAAAATTCTTCTTCTTTCTTTTTTTTTTGGCGACAGAGTCTCACTCTGTGGCTGTGAGTGCAGTGGCACGATCCCAGCTCACTGCAACCTCCACCTCTCGGGTTCAAGCAATTTTCCTGCCTCAGCCTCTCGAGTAGCTGAGATTACAGGCGCCTGACACCATGCCTGGCTAATTTTTGTATTTTTAGTAGAGACTGGGTTTCACCATGTTGGCCAGCCTGGTCTCAAACTCCTGACTTCAGGTGATCCACCCACCTCTACCTCCCAAAATGCTGGGATTACAGGCGTGAGCCACCATGCCCAGCCCTAAAATTCTTGTTGTCTCCTGGACAGTCATCTTGGACATGCTCTGTGTTCCATATCATGACTTCAAGCCTTGCCTTTTTCATGTACTACCAGTGGGATCCTAGACTAGCACTTCACCACTTTGAGCCTCAGTTTCCTAATTTGTAAATAGGGAGGAATTGTAATCATTCCAATATCACAGGCTTGCTGGGAGGATTAAATGAGATCATCCACATCAGGGTCACCACAATGCCTGGAATGGGGTACCTGTGAAATTAATGGTGATTCTTCTTTATTGTTACCTTGGAAAATGGAGGCCAACTGCAGGATGACCGTGGCTCCAAGGAGCTGGGGACCCAAGACATGCACAGAGAAAGAGAGACCAACAATGTGAGGCTTCTGATGCATGAGACAGGCAGGGGAGTGGTGGGAGGAGAGAGCAAGAGTGAGCAGCCAGGAGGGCCTCTTCCCTTCCCTTTACTCAGCCTCTCACTCCTCTGCTAGGATCCTACATTGACACATCTTGTACTTCCTGTTTCCAGGGAAATTCCTCGCTGCCAGACTGCACCCACCCTTGAGGACCTCACAATCTCTTTGGGCAGAGCGGAAGCCAGACAGAGACAGGGACTACGAAGCGACAATCCCCAGCCCTGTGTGTGCAAGGAGCCCCCGAGGGGCAGGCAGCCACGCTGCAGAAGGCTAGACTCTCCGACCCCCAGGGAGCCTGGCGTGGGCTGCAGGGACAGAACGCTTCTCAGAGGAGGTAGGGACCCCATGGAGTATGTGACGCCTGGCCCTTCAGCTGCATGCTCCAGCTATCAGGACAGAGACCCCTCCCCACCCATTCCCAGCCTTCCCTGGCTTCCTGCTCTGCTGCTGGGAGGCCCTGTCACCACACATGCGCGTGCACGCACTAACATACACACACCCCTCTCAGGCACCCCCGGAAGACCAGCTGCAGCTGGGGGTGGGGGTGCACGGAGCACAGCCAGGGTTCTCAGATCCCTAGCCTGCTCTCCCACCCCGCCCTAGCCCCCAACTGCCGAGCTGCTTCTAGTTTTAAAGCAAAACATGACTCTGTCCTTCCTGCTGCTCAGTGGCAGCAACACTGCCTGGGGTTATTTTTAGCAGGGATGCAGGGAAGGCACAGTTCTCCTTGACTTTAACTAGGGACAACCCCCACCCCCCAGGCAAGACTCACTGGAGGAGGCCGGGTACGGAAACCCCCCTCCCAGAAAGGGGAAATGGTGTGTTTTCTGTTCCTTCAGTTCACTAGAATGGGAGTTGCAGTCAAGCTTGGGGTTGAACTGATGGGAAATTCTAGGTTCCAAAGCCTGTAGGCTCTGCCCCATCCCTGGTCTCTGTGTTTCCATGAATCCGGGAAGCAAGAGGCACATGGTGTCTGGAGTCGAGGTGCCCTGTCTGTGGATGTTGGGGTCCCTGGGAAACTGCTTGGTTATAGCCAGGCTCTGTGGACTACACAGGGGCACCAGGCATTGTGGGTGGTGTTTCTCAGGCGCTGGCTAAATAATTCATTAAACTGAGCATGTCCGTTCCGTGTATTTTTCTGTATGTGTATCTTTTAGATGCTAGCAGTACTTTATGAGGTATAATGTACATACATTCCACATACAGTAAAATGCACAAATCTTAAGTGTACAGCCTGATGAATTTTGACAAATATATCTGCCCATGTAACCATCACCTAGATCAAGATTTCAGACGTTTTCACCACCTCCAAATTCCTTCGTGTCCCCTTCCAGTCAGTCTCTACTGCAGAGGCAACTGATTCTGATTTCTATCTATCACCATAGATCATGTGTGTGTTTTACAAAGTTAAAAGAAATACAGCTGCTGTCATAGAAGAGGGAAATGAGCAATAAAGTTCTTAACATGAAAGGGAGCCCTCAAAAAAGGAGTTACTGGAACTGGAAAAAATGAAGGTATCATTGGCCTGGGAAACAGGAGGTTTCAGACCCAGCCCAACCCCTCAGGGTTGGGACCAGAGGGCTTGGGACACTTCTTGGAGCAGAGAGGCTCTGAGTTGGGAGGGGGCAAAGGGAGGGCCAGCCGTGGCTCAGGCCCAGCTGCCTCCTGTTCTGCTAGAGGTCTCTGCCCCTCCTCCAGGCCCTCCCCACTGCACAGTTTCAGCAAGGCCAAGGCTGCAAGGAAACGTTCTCTCAGGGGCATCTACCCAGAGGCAGAGTTTAGGGCCCCTGTGTAGTTAGATTATTTGTTTTTCTTGCCTTCCTCTTCAAGGTTTGGAACTCCTACATCCTTTGTCCTGCCTGGGGAGGGGAGAGGCTGAGGCAGTCAAAGTAGGGTTCTAAGGAAGAGTCACGATGCTTTTCATTCTTTCCTTCCTTTCTTCATTCAAAAACAGTTATTTGAGCACCTATGTTGTGCTGTAGATTCTGCTAGGTGCTGGGGATAGGAGGATAACTAAGCCACATTTTAGCTTGCTATGGAATCTGAATTGGGATTCCCAGGTGAGGCCAGGCCTTATACCTCCTTTGTATTGGAGATGAGGGGCCCAAAGAGGGGAAGTGACTTATTCAGAATCACACAGCTAGCTGCTGGCAGAGGAAGGCAAAGAACAGGGATCCCTGATTCAGCCCTAGGTGGGGATAAGAAGGCAAAGGAAACCAAACCAACAGCCGACTCCCCGGTGTTCCCTCCTGCAAGCTTTTTAGGGTAACAAAAACCACTGACCTGGAGTAAGAGGACCTGATTTCTACTGCTAGGTCTTAGAAACACTTCCTCTCTCTGGGCCTCAGCTTTCTTCCATGAACATGCGGAAGGCAGCTTGCGGAGGACCTCTGGCTCTCTCGAGCACACCCTGCATTTTCCCGCTTCTGTGCCTTTGCTTGGGTTGTTTCTGCCGCCTGGAATGCCCCCTTTCCCCTCCCACTTCCTTCCTCTGACATTCTCCTGATCATTTATGGCCTAATTCAAATGCCGCCCCCAGAGGCTCCCCAGTCCTTGGACATCTGCGGAGTGGTGTCATTCAGGTCTCCACTACTAGAAGAGACAGAGTCGCCTCCATTTTGCAACACTCCCGTCCTAGGCCACAGCCTTCCAGGGAGATGGGGTCTGTTTTGTCAGCCACTGTTGGAGGAATTGAAGGGACTTATTCCTCCTGCCCTACACTTTCACATGCCCCTTGTCAATGGTCAGAGACTGATGTCATCCTTCTGCTGGGCCTCCAAGACATTGGGCTTTCTGCTGGCCATGCCAGCCCAGGCTGGAGCATCAAACCTGGGCACTTCTGGCAAAGGTGGCTGCCCTGGGAGGTGACCCCAGGAAGGATGAGACGGCGGGGCCTCAGCCAGAAGCACAGCTACCCCACCCACCTCAGTCATCCAGTCCTCATTCACAAACACCTGGGCAGAAATCCTCCCTCCACCACAAACACATGACTCCTGTTCCCACAACCATATCCAGACCCACTCCTACCTGCCTTCCCACAACAGCAAGTTTGCAAAAATGTCCCCCACTGCTCCCACAGCTCCCCTGCCCCTCCCGTGGGTGGGCATTGCCACAGATGCACATTCATTGCACATACACACAGGGCGCACAGAGACATGCACATATGTGGACACACGCGTGCATACACACAGACGCATACATGGGCATGTGGCCCCACAAACACACGTGCACATGGAGCACACACTCACACATACATGAACACATGGGCACACAGGCACACACACTCATACGCTCTCTCATGATAGGAGGCTCCTCTCCACCCTCAGCTCTCAGGCAAGCCCAGCTCACATGCCTTGAGCTGAGGACGCTGTAGGGGAAATGTGGGCTCAGTTGCTGGTTCCCAGCTGCCTCTGGCTTTGTATCCAACTGGAGTCTTTTCTATTAATTTTTCCTACTGATGGCCCTGTGGGAATGAGAGAAAGCTCAAGAGCTGTGGGTTTACTCTGGGACAGCACCTTGTTTGGGTGCCTGGCAGGAATGGGGATGGGGGGGCGGGGTAAGGATTCCATCACTTCTAGGCACAAAGGTCTCCAAGGAGCTGAGGTTTGGTTAGACCAGTAAACACGGGCTGGTCTTTGCTCTCACTGCCACACCCCTCCCTCCAGCCCGTCCATTCTTCCCATTGCTGCAGTTGCCCCAGGCCCATGCTCTCCCCTGTGGGGAGGTGGGAAGTCTTGGAAGAAGGCTCACTCCCAAGGTTGATGTGGCAGCTTTGGGACTGGCAGCAGGGTCCCAGGCAGTCTAGCCCTCTTCAGCAGAAGGGTGGCTTCTCTCAGACTCCTCCAGGGCAGCACAGCAGAAATCCAGAGACCAGCCAAGTAGGGGGTAATGTTTGCGACCCAATTACCAGATCTCGAGAGTTGGGTAGGGAGGAAGCTTGGATTCCATTAAATCCAATTCAGCTGCAGTCACTGAGTACAGAGCATGTGCCTGGGATGGGTTGGAGTAGGTAGGAAGGGTGAGGGGTGGCACAGAAATCATAAGACACGGTAACTGTCTTCTAAGAGTGTGTGTGTCTTGGTGTGAGAGACTGGGGAACATCACATAGGCAGAAGAACTCTCGAGAATGAATCTCAAACACAACGTGCTGCACACTGAGGCCATCACCTCTGCCCACCCCTCCCAGAGCATACAGACACTGCCACCTGCCTGATCTTCCTGTTGTCTTCCCTATTTTGTTTTTATTTTAGAGTCAGGGTTTCTGTTGCCCAGACTGGAGTGCAGTGGCACAATCGTAGCTCACTGCAACCTTGGACTCCTGGGCTTAAGTGATTCTCCCACCTTGGCCTCTTGAGTACCTAGGACTATGGGTGTGTGCCATCACACCCGGCTAATTTTTAGAAATGTGTTTAGAAATAAGGTCTCCCTACAGTGCCCAGGCTGGGCTCGAACTCCTGGCCTCAAGCAATCCTCCTACCTCGGCATCTTGAGTTTCTGGGATTACAGATGCGAGCCATTGCCCCCACCTGTCTCCCCTATCTTGGTAGCTAATGTCACATGGCAGCCCAGGACAGAAACTTTCGGGCCACCCTAGATTCTGCCCTCCCCTACCTCATCCAGTCAGTCCTCATATCCCATGGGTTATTCTTGCCCTATCCTTTCCATCCAATCCCTCCTTAAGGCCTCACCACCACTGCCTTGGCGTTTCTCACCACTTCCCTCCTAGGGCTTCTAATGGCACAGGGGCTGGAAGGATCCCATCTTCAGATTTATACCATCCTCCTCTCTCCATCCTCCACATGGATGCCAGAATGATCTGCCACAAACACACGGCTCATCTGTAACTTAGAGCCCTTCACAGGCTCCCCATTACTATCAGATTGGAAACCCAAATGCCTGGCATGGCACATCCAGCCAGCCATGCACAGCATGCAACTCGCAGCCTGCCCCCAGCTGCATGTTAAGTTCCAGCCTCATGGAATTCCTCCTGGTTCCCTCAGCTTGCTGTACTGTTGTACGCCTCTGAGCCTTCGTACATGCCGTTCCTGCTGCCTGGATGCCCTTTCCTCCTTGACCTAGCAAGGACCTCCAAATCTTTCTAGACTGAGGGGGGCCCTCTTTGTCTCTGTTGGAACACATTTTATAATAGTGCTGGCAATAATGGCACTGTTCTGATTACTTTGCACATACATATATATAAACAAGCTTATATATATAAGCTTGTTTAAGCCTCATAACAACCTTGATAGGTACTATCGTTATCATCTCCATCTTCTAGTTGGGAAAAATGATACACAGAGAGATGAAGTAACTAATTGACCTAAGGTGACATGCCTAGTAAGTGGTGGAGTGGGATTTACCCACAGCCAGTTTGGCTGAAGATGCTGTGCACTTAACCACTGCACTCACTCACTGTTAGAAGTGTTTGCCAACTCATAGCTTTGAGCAACCGGCATCAATTAATGTCTGATCAATTAATAAATAAATGAATGGACTCATTAAAATTTAATGGAATGCCGGGAGCGGTGGCTCACACCTGTAATCCCAGCACTTTGGGAGGCCAAGGTGGGTGGATCACCTGAGGTCAGGAATTCAAGACCAGGCTGGCCAACATGGTGAAAACCTGTCTCTACTAAAAATACAAAAATTACGCAGGCGTGGTGGCATGCACCTATAGACTTGGGAGGCTAATGCAGGAGAATCGCTTGAACCCAGGAGGTGGAGGTTGCAGTGAGCCGACATCGCGCGACTACACTCCAGCCTTTTCTTTCCAAATTAAAAAAATTAATAAATAAATTTAATGGAATGAAGAAGTAGGGCTCACCTTCATTTATGTAAGACATCTGCCATGCTAAAGCTATTTTATTTTTATAGAACACAGAATTTTTTTTTTTGAGACTGAGTTTCACTCTTGTTGCCCAGGCTGGAGTACAATGGCACGATAGCTCACTGCAACCTCCGTCTCCCAGGTTCAAGTGATTCTCATGCCTCAGCCTCCCAAGTAGCTGTGATTACAGGCTCCTGCCACCATGCTCAGCTAATTTTTGTATTTTTAATAGAGATGGGGTTTTGTCATGTTGGCCAGGCT
The DNA here is from genome assembly GCF_009828535.3 of Hylobates moloch. Taxonomy (NCBI): domain Eukaryota; kingdom Metazoa; phylum Chordata; class Mammalia; order Primates; family Hylobatidae; genus Hylobates; species Hylobates moloch. The sequence goes on along the minus strand of NW_026652295.1, from coordinate 34,267,072 downwards.
GGTCTCAAACTCCTGACCTCAGGTGATCTGCCCACCTTAGCCTCCCAAAGTGCTGTGATTACAGGCGTGAGCCACCACACCCAGCAGAACACAGAGTATTTTGAAGAAAATACATTTTGAGAGTCAAATTCTATACATCTTTTTTTCTTTTCTTTTTTTTTTTTTTGAGGCGGTGTTTCGCTCTTGTCACCCAGGCTGAAGTGCAACGTCTCCATCTTGGCTCACTGCGACCACTGCCTCCCAGGTTCAAGCAATTCTCCTGCCTCAGCCTCCTGAGTAGCTGGGATTACAGGCGCATGCCACCACGCCTGGCTAATTTTTGTATTTTTAGTAGAGACAGGGTTTCACCATGTTGGCCAGGCTAGTCTTGATCCCCTGACCCCAGGTGATCTGCTCACCTCGATCTCTCAAAGTGCTGGGATTAGAAAAGTGTTAGCCACAGTGCCTGGCCTTTTTTTTTCTTTTTCTGAGTCTCACTTTGTTGCCCAGGTGGGAGGGTAGTGGCATGATCACAGTTCACTGCAGCCTTGACCTTTTGGGCTCAAGTAATCCTCCCGCATCAGCCTCCTGAATCGTTGGAATTACAGGCATGAGCCACCTTGCCCAGCCCATCTTGCTTTTTAAATAGAATTTATGTGAATCTCCAAGCCTAAGTTTTTTTTTTTTTTTTTTTTTTTTTTTTTGGAGATGGAGTCTTGCTCTGTCGCCCAGGCGGGGCACGACCCAGTGGCACGACCTCGGCTCAGTGCAACTTCCACCTCCCGGCTTCAAGCGATTCTCCTGCCTTAGCCTCCTGAGTAGCTGGGATTCAGGATTACCCTGAAACCATGTCTCTACTAAAAATACAAAAATTAGCCTGGCGTGGTGGCAGGCGCCTGTAATCCCAGCTACTCAGGAGGTTGAGGCAGGAGAATTGCTTGAACCTGGGAGGCAGGCACCATCATGCCCAGCTAATTTTTGTATTTTTAGTAGAGACGGGGTTTCACCATGTTGGCCAGGCTGGTCTTGAACTCCTGACCTCAGGTGATCCACCCACCTTAGCCTCCCAAAGTGCTGGGATTACAGATGTGAGCCACTGTGCCTGGCCGCCTAAGATTTTTCGAGTCAGTGAAGAGAGATGTCCTCATAACCCCCTAAGGACCTGCTTAACCATGGGTGGGTGTCAACTCCTTACTAAGCGAGCCCTGTGGTTTTATGCCCCCAGGGAGACAGACCCACTGAGAAGTCACCCCAGGCCTCATTTGAAACAGCCTCATGTCTCAGTGGATGGGCTGGGGACAGAATTGTTCCAATCAAGGATGTCTGTGAGGGATTTCTGGAAGAGGTGAGATTTGGGCTGAGTCTTGACAGATTTTGACAATCAGAGGGAAGGGAAAAGGGCAGGAAGTCAAGAAAATATTTGGACCCCAAGGCTTAGTATTTGGACAGGCGGTGCAGGATGGCAGGAGAGAGAGGATGTGAGGGTGTGAGTCCAGAGAGGCAGGTCACAGCCCTTCTGGGTGGCTGCACAGTTTTGGGCAAGTGGCTGCTTTTTACATTCTCTGCTACCTTTTATGCAAATTGAGCATTTAAGTCTGGGAAAAAGCTCACATGAGAATCCCCAGGGCAGGAGTGTCTGCTGATCCTTGGGCCCCCATCCTCCAGCTAGCAGCTTCAGCCTCCTACACTGACTTCTGAGAGGTGCTGTGACTTAGAGCACATGTCACAGCTCTGCTGCTTGCTAGAAGGGTAGGTCTTTTAAAACCTCTGTGCCTTCATTTCCTTAACTGTCAAAGGGTAGTAGGTCTACCTCATAAGGTTGTTGTTGGAGATTAAATTAGTGAAGGCACCTTAGACCATCTAGACCACCAGCTTCATTAAGTGCCTAGTAGACATCAGCTAATATTGTCACTGGAGCCAGCGGTCTTCATAATGAGGCAAAATTCCATTGGGCTGTCCCTCTTCTAGGCCACAGGATTTGGCCTTGGCTGCTGCCTCATTCTAGTCCTAAGGTTCCTCTAACAAGTGTGGCTCCCATTGACCTGAGCCACATCCTCCTCACTCACCACATGCCCCAAGGAGTCACTCCCCTCTTTTTGCCCCACCCGCTTATGCCCACTCTACTAATACTGGCTTCATGTTATAAGATTTTTTCTTTTCTTCTTCTTCTTCTTCCTCTTCCTCTTCCTCTTCTTCTTCTTCCTCTTCCTCTTCCTCTTCTTCTTTTCTTTTTTTTTTTTTTTAGAGACCAGATCTTGCATTGTCGCCTGGGCTGGAGTGCAGTAGCGTGATCATGGCTCACTGCAGCCTTAACCTCCTGGGCTCAAGTGATCCTCCCACCTCAGCCTCCCGAGTAGCTGGGACTACAGGCACCCACCACCACACCCGGCTTTGGGATAAAATTAGTTTTGCTTTGTGTCCACAGGACCTGAACAGGAAAGCAAAACTGTGATGAAGGTTTACTAAGTAGTTTTGGGGAGTGCCCAGGCCACACGGCCAGCTTCAGTTCTAGGGTCAGCCCCAGTTCCTGCCATCAGAAGTGAGTCTCAGAAGATGAGGCACTGGTGCCTCAGCATCTCCCTGAGGGTATCCAGCTTACCACCCTGCATGTTGCCACACTTGGGAGATACTTGTTGGTGGTTTGCATGACAGGGTGAAAGCAGCATCTAGCTATGCAATGATAACCCTCAGATCTCTGAGAACTAGGCTGGGATGGTAGACAAATCTGGCTTCTTGCTGTGAAGGGGCAGGTAGTAAGGGAATCGGCTTACAAAACAGAGCCTGGGCCCTTTCCTAGTGCCAGGCCCAACTAGTTCTTCCTTAGCAAACCGTAAGGGCCTCAATGCTTCTCTTTGAACTTCCAGGTGTATCTCCCTGGAAGATACCTACCACCCTTTACCCTCCTTACCCCCTTCTGGGGCTTTCTCCTGACACCTACCATTCTGCAAAAGCCTTCTCTAAGATTCCCCTGTAAAATGGAAACAAACAAACATCTCTGTGGCGAGGGTTGAGATGATGGAGTTGGCCTTAATAGTTAGAAATTCCAGGTGACAGGCTTAATTCACTTTGGTGCAGGGGATAAAGGGGAAAAAGAGAGCGGGTAACAAACAATTATTCGCAAGCTATTTTCTAGAAAATACAGAGAGGCCAGGTGTGGTGGCTCATGCCTATAATCCCAGCACTTTGGGAGGCTGAGGTGGGAGGATTGCTTGAGCCCAGAAGTTTGAGGCCAGCCTGGGCAACATAGGGACATGCCGTTTCTACTTTTTGTTTTTTTTTTTAAATTAGCCCAGTGTGATTGTACGCACCTGTAGTCCCAGCAACTTGGGAGGCTTAAGTAGGAGGATCATGAGCCAGGAGTTCAAGGTTACAGTGAACTGTGATTGTACCACTGCACTCCAGCCTGGGCGATAGAGTGAGACTGTCTCAAAAAACAAAAACAAAAAAACAGACAGAAGTAGAAACATAATGTACCAGACTAGTAAGTACACACACACATTGTGTGTTTTAAATCAACTTTACAGGGTCATAATTTACATACAATAAAATGCACCCATTTAAGTGTACAGTCTGATGAGTTTTGACAAATGTTTACCTGTGTAATGTCTATCACAATATAGATTAGTTCCTCCACTCTAAAAGTTTCCCTGTTTCTTTTTCTTTTCTTTCTTTTCCTCTCCCCTCCTCTCCTCTCCTCTCCTCTCCTCTCCTTTTTTTTGAAGTGGAGTCTTGCTCTGTTGCCCAGGCTGGAGCACAGTGGCACGGCCTCAGCTCACTGTAGCCTCCGCCTCCCGGGTTCGAGCAATTCTCCTGCCTCAGCCTCCTGAGTAGCTGGGATTACAGGCACCCGCCACCAAGCCCAGCTAATTTTTGTATTTTTAGTAGAGACAGGGTTTCACCATGTTGGCCAGGCTGGTCTTGAACTCCTGACCTCAGGTGATGCACCCACCTTGGCCTCCCAAACTATTGGGATTACAGCATGACCCACAGCTCCCGGCCTTCTTTTTTTTTTTTCCTTTTGAAACAGGGACTTACTCTGTCGCCCAGGCTGGAGTGCAGTGGCGAGATCACGGCTCACTGCAGCCTCGACTTCCCAGACTCAAGTGATCCTCTCACTTCAGCCTCCCAAGTAGCTGGGACTACAGGTGCGAGCCACTACTCCTGGCTTTTTTTTCTTTTTGTAGAAACAGAGTTTCACCATGTTGCCCAAGCTGGTCTTGACTTCCCGGACTCAAGCCATCTGCCCACCTCAGCCTCCCAAAGTGATGGGATTACGGGCATGAGCCACTGCACCGGCTGTGTTTGTTTCTTTTTGCAATCAATCCCTACCTGGCCCAGGCAAGGGCCCATCCCTACCTGGTCCAGTCTGCTTTCTATCAGTATAGATTAGATTTATATTTTCTAGAATTTTATATAAATGGAGTCACACAGTATGCACTCTTTTGTATCTGGCTTCTTTTGCTCAACATAATGTTTTATGAGATTTGTTCGTGTTTTTGCACATATTAAGTAGTGTGTTCCTTTTTATTGCTGTATTGTATTCCACTAGATGGTTATACCACAGTTTGTTTATTCATTCTCCTGTTGATGGACATTGTGGTTGTTTGTCGTTTTGGGCTATTATGAAAAAGTTGCTGTGAACACTATTCTACAGCTCCTTTTGAGGACACATGTTTTTATTAGTCTTGGGAGCAGAATTGCTGAGTCGTATGGCAAATGTGTGTATACTTAACTTCAAAAGAAACTGCTAAACTGCGTTCCAAAGTGACGGTATGTTCTCACCAGCAAAGTATGAGAGTGCCAACTATTCCATATTTTGGCCGGCTCTTGGTATCATTGGCTTTTTATTTTTCACACTTTTTTTTTTTGAGACAAGATCTCACTCTGTCACCCAGGTTGGGGTGTAGTTGTGCAACCGTGACTCACTATAGCCTCAACCTCCCTGGGCTCAGGTGATCCTCCCACTCAGCCTCCTGAGTAGCTGGAGCTGCAGGCACACACCACCATGCCCAGTTAATTGTTTTATGTTTTGTAGAGACTGGGTTTCCTATGTTGCCCAGGCTGGTTTTGAACTCCTGGGCTCAAGCAATCCTCCTACCTCAGCCTCCCAAAGAGCTGGGATTACAGTCATGAACAACTGCGCCCAGCCCTGTGTTTTGCACTTCTGGTTAGGTGCAGAGGATCTCTCGCTGAAGCACACAGATGCTGCCCTGCTACCTTTTCTGAAGCTACTCTTCCTGCCCCTTGGTCTTCCACAACTGCTCCGAGCATCCTTCTGTTTCTGCATGTGCTAGGATCATTTCCTGGAATTCTCATCATTTGGGCCTTAGCACAAATGTTGCCTCCTCAGAGGTCTTCCCTTACTACCCTCTCTAATGGAATTCTCAATACTTTTTATCACATTACCCTGTTTGTCCCGTGAGAACATCAGCTCCATGAACAAACATATCTTGTCTGTTTTTTTTTTACCTAAAAGTAGTGCCTTAAAGATTATAGATGCTCAATATATATTGCTGAATGGACTTGCAAGTCTAAAGTGTATGTTCAACATATTGACCTTTGGGGTCCTGGGAATGAAAGCGTTTGCATGACATCAAATCAGAAATATTTAAAGCGTAAGTTATTTTTATTGTCTGGGACTGTTCTATTTTGCATGTAAATATCTTAAAATCCTACAAATATGGAAAACAAGAAAGAAAAAAAAACAACCATAATTTCATCAAACTGTTGATTTCTAAAAAATCAAATTGTTATGGTTTAGAAATACAAATCATTTTTAATTAGTTTAAAACTGATTTTTTAAAGTTCACTTTTGAATAAGTTATATTTGCACATGGTGAAAAATTCAAACAGTATATACTTCTGGAAAATGTTGCCCATATGCAAACATAGTTATATCTTTCTGCACTTTTTTCCAAAAATAGTATCATACTGTATGCATTGCTTGCACCTTGCTTTTGCATTTAACAATTTATCTTGGAAATCATTCCACATCATTATATGTGATATGGTTTGGACCCGGTGGGAGGTAATTGAATCATGGGGGCAGGTCTTTCCCATGCTGTTCTCATAATAGTGAATAAGTCTCATGAGAGCCAGTGGTTCTATAAGGGGGAGGTTTCCTGCACAAGCACTCTTCGCCTGCCGATATCCAGGTAAGATGTGATTTGCTCCTCCTTGCCTTCCGTCATGATTGTGAGGCCTCGCCAGCTATGCAGAACTGTAAATCCAATTCAACTTCTTTCTTTAGTAACTTGCCCAATCTCAGGTATGTCTTTATCAGCAGTGTGAAAACAGACTAATATAATATCTATCAGTTAAGATTAGGTTTGGCTGCTAGTGAGAGAAAATTAAAGATATCAGTGTCTTGCAAAATTAGACATTGATTTCTGTCTCTAATGAAGTTCAAAGGTAAGTGGCCAGGCAATACTAGGATTCCACAATTATCAGGGACCTAGGATCCTTCTGTTGTTTTTATGCCATCTTCAACATGGGGCTTCTACCTCATGTTCCAACATGGCTATCTGAGCTCCTGCCATTACATCTGCATCTATCCAGCAAAACAAACAAGCAAAAACATTAACAAGAACACAGGGGCACACCTACCAGCAAAGGAGGCTGGGAAACTTATTCTTTATTCCAAATAGCCATGTACCCAGCTCAAAAATCAGAGGGGAAGAGGAGAATGGATATTGGGGCACAACTAACAATCTCTGTTACAAGTATACATAGATTTGCCTCATTAAAAAAAATGCTATATAGAATTCCATTGTACAAGGCCAGGCACGATGGCTCATGCTTGTAATCCCAGCACCTTGGGAGGCCAAGGTGGGTAGATCACCCGAGGTCAGGAGTTTGAGACCAGCCTGGCCAACATGGTGAAACCCCATCTCTACTATATATACAAAAATTAGCCAGGCATGGTGGTGCACACCTGTCCCAGCTACTCAGGAGGCTGAGGCAGGAGAATTTCTTGAACCTGAGAGGTGGAGGTTGCAATGAGCTGAGATCACACCACTGCACTCCAGCCTGGGCGACAGAGGGAGACTCTGTCTTAAGAAAAATAATTCCATTGTACGAATGTACCATGATTTATTTAACCAGTTGGCAGACCTTAAGTTATTTATACTCAGTACAAATGATGCTGCAAGGAACTAGATCTTTATACCTACCTACTTCCTTGGCATATATGGGAATATTTCTGCAGGAAAAATTCCTAGAAGTGGAATTATTAGGTCAAAGACTGTGTTAGTTATTGCCAAATTTCCCTCTGAAGAAGTTTCATCAATCTTTGCTCTTACCAATAACATTTTCCCACACCTTGACCGACTTACTATATTACAAAACTGTAGCAGTCTTCTAGGGAGAAAATGATGTATCTTTCTGACAGGCAAAACATGGTCTTGGTTTACATTTCTCTTATCACAAGTTAGGTCAGAAGGCATGAGATCATGTCCTTTGCCAGAACATGGAGCTGGAGGCCATTATCCTTAGCAAACTAATGCAAGAACTGAAAACCAAATACTGAATGTTCTCACTTGTAAGTAGGAGCTAAATGATGAGAACACATGGACACAAAGAGGGGAACAATAGATACTGGGGCTTACTTGAGGGTGGAGGGTGGGAGGAGAGAGAAGGGAGAGGATCAGAAAAAATAACTCTTGGGTGCTAACTTAGTACCTGGATGACAAAATAATCTGTAAAACAAACTCCCTTAACACGAGTTCACCTATATTACAAACCTGCACATGTACCCCTGAACCTAAAATAAAAGTTAAAAAAACAAGTTAGGTCAAAAGTCTTTTCATGGCAGGGCGTGGTGGCTCACGCCTGTAATCCCAGCACTTTGGGAGGCCGAGGCGGGCAGATTACCTGAGGTCAGGAGTGCGAGACCAGCCTCATCATGGAGAAACCCCGTCTCTACTAAAAATAAAAAAAATAAAAAAAATTAGCTGGGCGTGGTGGTGCATGCCTGTAATCCCAGCTACTCGGGAGGCTGAGGCAGGAGAATTGCTTGAATCTGGGAGGCGGAGGTTGTGGTGAGCCGAGATCGCACCATTGCACTCCAGCCTGGGCAATAAGAGTGAAACTCCATCTCAAAAAAAAAAAAAAAAAACAAAAAAAACAAACAGTCTTCTCATACTTACCAGTGATCTGAATTATGAAAGTAGTTCAAGTATCTGGTAATACACTTAAAACAATATAAAGAGAAATACAATAAAAACTAGTCCTTTTTCCTCCCTAGATTCCCAGTCCCATCCCTTTAGGCATAACCACCATTAAGAGTTTCTTGCATATCTTTCCATAAAGTTCCACTGGAACTTGAATTACATTTAACTATACATATAAGATTTTTAAAAAGTAGAAGTGGGAGTATCCATTATACTCTGTTCTATGCTTTGCTTTTTCACTGAATATATTTTATAGATCTTTCTATGTAAGCACATAGATACATACCATATTCTTTTAAATTGTTGCATATGTTGAATGGCGAAGCCATAATTTAGTAAAACAATCTCCTGCTACTGATGATCAAATTGTCTTTAGTTTCTTGCTGTTACAAATACCGCAGAGAACATTGTTGTATATATAGTTTGGCCAACATGTAGGAGTACAGCTATAGAATGAATTCCTGGAAGTGGAATATTAGGTCATTGAGTATGTGGGTTTTAAAATTTGATAAACATTGCTAAATTGTCTGACAAAGAGGTTACACAATCTTCACTCCCACAAACGAAAATGGCTTTGCCCTATTTCCCACATCCTTACCTATACTGTATATTATCAAACTTTTAAATCAAGTAGATACAAATGGCATATCATTATATTAAACTGCATAATTTTCATTATGAGTGAAGTTCAGTATCCTTTTATGTATTTCTTTTTTTCTTTTTCTTTTCTTTTTTTTTAAGACCGAGTTTCACTCTTGTCGCCCAGGCTGGAGTGCAATGGCACGATCTTGGCTCACTGCAACCTACGCCTCCTAGGTTCAAGCGATTCTCCTGCCTCAACCTCCAGAGTAGCTGGGATTACAGGCATGCGCCACCATGCCCAGCTAATTTTTGTATTGTTAGTAGAGACAGGGTTTCACCATATTAGCCAGGCTGGTCTTGAACTCCTGACCTCAGGTGATCTGCCCGTCTCGGCCTCCCAAAGTGCTGGGATTATAGGCATGAGTCACCGCGCCCGGCCCCTCTTATGTATTTCTAAACCATTTGTTTGTTCGAGACAGAGTCTGGCTCTGTTGCCTAGGCTGGAGTGCAGTGGTGCAATCTCGGCTCACTACAACCTCCGCCTCCCAGTTCAAGTGATTCTCCTGCCTCAGCCTCTCGAGTAGCTGGGATTACAGGTGCATGCCACTACACCTGGATAATTTTTGTATTTTTAGTAGAGACGGGGTTTTGCCATGTTGGCAAGGCTGGTCTCTAACTCCTGGCCCCAAGTGATCCATGTGCCTGGGCCTCCCAAAGTGTTGGGATTACAGGTGTGAGCCACTGCATCCAGCCAATGTTTTCGCTTATATTATCTTTATAGTTTTTATCTTTTACCTTCAGATCTTTGATTCATCTGGAGTGTTTTTGTTGTAAGAAATGAGGTAAGGATCTAGCTCCCCTCACTCTCCTCACCCCCAGATAGCTAATCAGTTTTTCCACCATTAGTACTGAATACTTAAATGTTTCCTCACTGCTCTGGAATGTCCATAGGTAGTTAGAACTATTTCTATATTTTATATTATTTCATTTGTATGATTTAATTAAAATATATTTGCAGGCCAGGCACGGTGGCTCATGCCTGTAATCCCAGCACTTTGGGAGGCCGAAGTGGGCAGATCACGAGGTCAGGAGTTCGAGACCAGCCTGACCAACATGGTGAAACCCCATCTCTACTAAAAATACAAAAATTAGCTGAGCGTGGTGGTGTGTGCCTGTAATCCCAGCTACTCAGGAGGCTGAGGCAGGAGAATTGCTTGAACCTGGGAGGCAGAGGTTGCAGTGAGCCAAGATAATGCCATTGCACTCCAGCCTGGGTGACAGAGTGAGACACTGTCTCCAAACATATATATGTTTGCCTGTTGCCCAGGCTGGAATGTAGTGTCATGACCTCGGCTCATTGCAAGCTCCACCTCCTGGGTTCGCGCCATTCTCCTGCCTCAGCCTCCAGAGTAGCTAGGACTATAGGCACCTGCCACCACGCCTGGCTAAGTTTTTGTATTTTTAGTAGAGACGGGGTTTCACTGTGTTACCCAGGATGGTCTCGATCTCCTGACCTCGTGATCCGCCCACCTCAGCCTCCCAAAGTGCTAGGATTACAGGCGTGAGCCACCGCACCCGGCCAGCAGAATCGAATAGTTTTAATGACAGTTTTGTACTATGTTTTCATCTCTGGTATGACTATAATTCTTTTTCAGAATTTTCATAGCAGTCTTTACATGCTAACTTTTCCAAATGAATTTTAGAATCAGTTTGTCAAGGCAAAAAAAAAATCATATTGTCATTGGGATTGCAAACAGTAAGTATTTTTGTACCTCGGTCTACAAAAATATACAATTTATAAACAAAAGCCTGTAAGTGATATATGGTACCTATAAATCCCAAAAAACATGTTGACAAGCTATAAGGCCTTCTCCCGAGGCTGCCAGTTATCTTGCTGTCTCAAAGCAGCTTCTGCAACTGGGAGATTGTCTCAGGAGCTAAATCCAGCCACCCAGATATATTCCTGGTTTTTTCAGCAATAAAGATGGAAAACCATTCTTTCCTCTTGAGGTGTCACTGGATCATCAGAAATGGTACAATCAAGTGAAGGCAGCAGGTGCCACAGTGGAGTTCAGTACCTTAGGAAGAACAGAAAGAAGCAGCTTCAGATCTGGCAGTGGTCATCCTGGAAACCACAGTGGCCAACAGGCTTCTCTGAGCTCTCAATGACTTGTCTGTGACTCTGTGGGCCTGGAGCTCCTTTCTAGATACCTGCCCCCACTTCTCTATAGAAGTATAAACTGCATTGTGGAGGGGAGAGAAATTTCTCAAGTTCTCACAACTGTTCAGTGAAAGATCAGAGCCCAGAAACCAGGTGTATCATTAGTGGATCTTACTTACAAGCAACAGAGTCCTATCTGACTAGATTGAGCAGAAAGGGGGCTTATTTCAGGTTGTCAGGTAACTCACAGAATCAGTGGGAGGGAGGAGAGAGACAGATTCTAGGCTAAGCTTCCAGGGGTAGTGCCTAAAATCACATTGCAGAGAAAATGGCTGCTACCACCATTGCTGAACACTGATGCTGAGAACTTAATGTTAGCACAGCCACTCCTGCCTCCAGCACCAATGCCAAATTCAACTTCAGGAACTTGACCTTACAACCCCTGGGGAACCTCTTCTGTTGCCATTGTGACCACCAAGCCTCCTGCTGTGCACTTCAGAATTGAAGTATTTCTTGGGTGTGTGATTGGTAGAACTGGGTCACATGTCAGTGTTCTAGCTGCAAGGGAGGCTAGGAATCTGAGTTCTGACTTCTAGCTTGAGAGGCAAAACCCATAATAGAGGAATTTCCCCAAGTATAGAAAGGCCAATTAGAATTGGACCAATACTTCAAAGACAACTACATATGCTAGACAAATCTCTTTAAATATTTTAAAATTGATAAATAATATTAGTACATATTTATGGGGTACATGTGATATTTTGTTACATGCATGGACTGTATAATGATCAAATCAGGGTTATTTAGGGTATCAGTCACCTTGAGTATCATTTCTATGTGTTGGGATTTAACTTTTATTTTTATTTTTTTTGAGACGGAGTCGTGTTCTGTTGCCCAGGCTGGACAGTGGCTTGATCTCGGCTCACTACAACCTCTGCCTCCCAGGTTCAAGTGATTCTTGTGCCTCAGCCTCCCGAGTAGCTGGGATTACAAGTGCCCACTACCACACCTGGCTAATTTCTTTTTTTGAGATGGAGTCTCACTCTTGTTGCCCAGGCTGGAGTGCAGTGGTATGATCTTGGCTCATTGCAACCTCCGCCTCCCAGTCTCAAGCAATTCTTCTGCCTCAGCCTCCCAAGTAGCTGGGATTACAGGTGCCTGCCATCACACCCAGCTAATTTTTGTATTTTTGATAGAGACAAGGTTTCGCCATGTTGGCCAGGCTGGTCTTGAACTCCTGACCTCAGGTGATCTGCCCACCTTGGCCTCCCAAAATGCTGGGATTACAGGCATGAGTCACGGCACACAGCCTGAATTTAACTCTGAAAAAACCGTTTTTTTGATAAAATAAAATTTTTTAAATGTATTATCCTTTTAGTTTCATATCAAATAAATCTTTGTTTAATGCAAAGTCACAGAGATTTTCTATGTGTTCTAATAATGTTAGAGCTTTTGGTTTTGCATTTAGGTCAGGATCCATTTTTAGTTAATTTTTCTATATGGTGTGAGATACAAATCAAAGTTTATATTTTGCATGCCATTATCCAGTTGTTCTCACACCATTTGTCAAAAGACTATCTTTTCTGCCTTTTTTCTTTTTTAACCTTTATTGTAGGTTCGGGGTACATGTGAAGGTTTCTTACATAGGTAAACTCATGTCACAGGGGTTTGTTGTAGAGACTATTTAATCATTCAGGAATTACGATTTAAATCTTAAATGCGTCAAAAACATAATGAGATAGTGAGGAATTATTGGACCAAGACAGAGGAAAATGTAGGAGTCCAGAGAGGTTAGGGTTGCCAGATAAAAATACAACATTCCAGCCGGGTGTGGTGGCTCACGCCTGTAATCCCAGCACTTTAGGAGGCCAGGAAGGGCGGATCACTTGAGGTCAGGAGTTCCAGACCAGCCAGGCCAACAAGATGAAACCCCATCTCTACTAAAAATACACAAATTAGCTGGGTGTGGTGGCGCACACTTGTAATCCCAGCTACTTGGGAGGCTGAGGTATGAGAATCGCTTGGGCCTGGGAGGCAGAGGTTGCAGCGAGCCGAGATCATGCCATTACACTCCAGCCTGGGTGACAGAGTGAGACTCCGCCTAAAAAAAAAAAATACCGCCTTCCTGGCCAGGTGTGGTGGCTCACACCTGTAATCCCAACACTTTGGGAGGCTGAGGTGGGAGGTGTGCTTGAGCCCAAGAGTTCGAGACCAGCCTGGGCAACATAGTGAGATCCTGTCTCTAAAAAAAATAAACAAAATTAGTAGGGCATCGTGGTGCACATCTGTAGTCCCAGGTACTCAGGAGGCTGAGGTGGGAGGATTGTTTGAGCATGGGAAGTTAAGGCTGCAGTGAGCTGAGATCGCACACTGCACTCCAGCCTTGCAAGAGAGTGACACCCTGTCTCAAAAAACAAACAAACAAAAACACAGCACTCCCAGTTAAATTCTTATCTGAATTTCAGATAATGGATAATTTTTCAGTGTGTGTCCCAGTTAAATTTGAATTTCAGATAAACACTGAATACTTTTTTCATATGCAAATTATCTTCCTGCAATATTTGGGATACACTTATACTAAAAAAAGTATTTGTTGCTTATCTGAAATTAAAATTTAAGTGGACATCCTATTTTTAAATTTATTTATTTATTTATTTATTTATTTTTTACATGGAGTCTTGGTCTGTTGCCCAGGCTGGAGTGCAGTGGCTTGATCTTGGCTCACTGCAGCCTCTGTCTCCTGGGTTCAAGTGATTCTCCTGCCTCAGCCTCCGGAGTAGCTGGGATTACAGGTGTGCACCACCATGCCTGGCTAATTTTTTGTATTTTTAATAGAGACGGGGTTTCGCCATATTGGTCAGGCTGGTCTCGAACTCCTGACCTCAGGTGATCTGCCCATCTCGGCCTCCCAAAGTGCTGGGATTGCAGGCGTGAGCCACCGCGACTGGCCTTTTTTATTTATTAAATGTGGCAACTCTACCAGAGAGGTGAGCCCAGCACTCAGGCCTGCTTTTGCCCAAGTGCATTTGCCAATCTGAAGGAGCCATTGGAGAGGCTGAGCCATACCTTTGAAAGCTTCTTGGGATTAAGGGTATGAATTTGGAGTTCGGGGCCTACCCAGGTGGATACCCTGACAAATCACTCTTGTGATAGACTGAGCCATGGCTGTGGGTATTCATATCCTGTGTATCCCTTGATTCTGGGCTGCTCTGTGACCTGCTTTAATTAATAGAATATAGTGGTAGTGATGTTGTGCCACTTCTGGCTTAAGCCTTAAGAAGGCGGCTTCATACAAAAATTAGCCAGGTGTGGTGGCACAGCTACTTGGGAGGCTGAGGCAGGAGAATCGCTTGAACCCAGGAGGCAAAGATTGCAGTGAGCTGAGATTGCACCACTGCACTCCAGCCCGGACGACAGAGCGAGACTCTGTCTCAGAAAAAAATAAAATAAAAAGGAAGAAGTGGCAGGCACATAGCAGCCACAGGTCCGTAGCAATTCTGAAATCCAGCTGGACACAATTCCTTAGTTAGGTCCCTGTTCTTCAGGGTAGTTGCATTTTTTTTTTTTTTTTTTTTTTTGGACAGAGTCTCACTCTGTCGCCGAGACGGGAGTGCAGTGGCGCAATTTCAGCTCACTACAGTCTCTGCCTCCTGGGTTCAATCGATTCTCCTGCCTCAGCCTCCCAAGTAGCTGGGATTACAGGCATGTACCACTACATCTGGCTAATTTTTGTATTTTTAGTAGAGATAGGGTTTCACCATGTTGGCCAGGCTGGTCTTGAACTCCTGACCTCAGGTGATCCGCCTGCATCGGCCTCCCAAAGTGATAAGATAACAGGCGTGAGCCACCGTGCCTGGCTATTTCATCCTTTTTAGTCAGTGTCAATTATAATTTTCCCTTGCCTGCCTCACCATTGTGTGTGGGGAGTGGGTAACTTGTCTTTTAAGTTCAAAAGATCTTCGAATCGAGAGCAGCATCAATTGAAATTGAAGCCTCATTCGTACTTGGCCTTGATTTAGATGAGGAAAGTATGGACGTCAAGCTCAATACTAGCACATTAATGGAGTGAAACTTTGGGGGGAATTAAGGGGCAGTGAGTGTATTGTACATGTAAGAGCAGGTGAATCATTAGGAGACAGAAGATGGACTGTGATAGAGAGTAACCTTGGTGGCCCCCAGAGAACCATGTATCTGAATATTCACACCATTGTTAGTTCCCTCCCCTTGAACCTGGACTGAGCTGTAACGTGTTTTAACTAAGAGAATGTGGTAGAAGTGATGCTGTGTCAGTTACAGGTGTAAACCTTAAGAAGGCCTGACAATTTCCATATTTGCCCTGTGGAGGAAGCCAGACACCATGTTCAGAAGTCCAATCACCCTGAGACCAACACGCTGTGAGAAACCCAACCTAGCCTCATGGAGAGCCCATGTGGAGAAGAGCTGAAGACTCTCGCCAACATCACAGCTAAGGTCTTACTTGCCTTCTGTGTGAGTAAGGCCAGTTTGGAAGTGGATCATTCAGCCCCGTTCAAGCTGCCCCAACCCTTGCCACATAGACTAGAGACCATCTGTCCCTGCCGAATTCTGTTCAAATAGCAGAATCATGAGCAAACGATGTGGTTTGGATTTGTGTCCCCACCAAATCTCATGTCGAATTGTAATCCCCAGTGTTACAGGTGGGGCCTAGTGGGAGGTGACTGGGTCACAGGGGTGGATTTCTCATGCATGGTTCAGGCACTATCCCCTTGGTGCTGTTCTTGTGATAGTGAGTGAGTTCTCGTGAGATCTGGTTGTTTAAAAATGTGTCGCACCTCCCCGCTCCCTCTCTCTCTTGCTCCTGCCATGTGAGAGGCCTTGATCTCCTTTTGCCTTCTGCCATGATTGGAAGCAGAAGCAGAAATCACTATGCTTCCTGTACAGCCTGCAGAGCCACAAGCCAATTAAACCTCTTTTATTTATTTATTTATTTATTTATTTATTTATTTATTTATTATTCTTTTTTGAGATGGAGTCTTAACTCTGTCTCTCAGGCTGGAGTGCAGTGGCGCAATCTTGGCTCATTGCAACCTCTGCCTCCCAGGTTCAAGCGATTCCCCTGCCTCAGCCACCCGAGCAGCTGGGATTATGGGCTCCTGCCACCAAGCCCCGGCTAATTTTTGCATTTTTAGTAGAGACAGTGTTTCACCATATTGGCCAGACTGGTCTCGAACCCCTGACCTCAGGTGGTCCACGGCCTAGGTCTCCCAAAGTGTTGGGAATACAGGCGTGAGCCACCACGCCCAGCCTTATTTATTTTTTTTGAGATGGAGTTTCACTCTTGTTGCCCAGGCTGGAGTACAATGGTGCGACCTCCACTCCCTGCAACCTCCACCTTCCAGGTTCAAGCAATTCTCCTGCCTCAGCCTCCCGAGTAGCTGGGATTACAGGCATGCGGCACCACGCCTGGCTAATTTTGTATTTTTAATAGAGACGGTGTTTCACCATGCTGGTCAGGCTGGTCTTGAACTCCTGACATCAGGTGATTCACCCACCTGGCCTCCCAAAGTGCTGGGATTACAGGCGTGAGCCAACGCACCCGGCCACCTCTTTTCTTTATAAATTACCCAGTCTCAAGTATTTTATAGCAATGTGAGAACGGACAAATAACAGCGAGTAAATATGATAGTTGTTGTTTAAAGCCAGGAGTAAGCAAACTATGACCCATGGCTGGTTATTTGTTCTTTTATTTTTATTAACAGCTTTATTGAGATATAATTCACATACCATACAGTTCACCCACTTAAGGTGTACAGCACAATGGTTTTTAGTATATTCACATATGTGTGCCACCATTACCATGATCAACTTTATAATAATTTCTCAAAAAGAAATTCTGTGTCCTTTACCTATCACCTTCCCATCCTCCCCTCTCCTACACCCCCAGCCTTAAGAAATCTATGTATTGTTTCCTTTCTTCCCTGTTCTGGACATTCCATATGAATGTAATCATATAATATGAGATATTTTGTGACCGACTACTTTCATTTATTATGTTTTCAAGGTTCATACATGTTGTAGCATCTATTAGTACTTCATTCTTTTTTTTTTTATTATTTGAGACAGAATTTCACTCTCGTTGCCGAGGCTGGAGTGCAATGGTGCCATCTCGGCTCACTGCAACCTCCGCCTCCCGGGTTCAAGCGATTCTCCTGCCTCAGCCTCCTGAGTAGCTGGGATTACAGGCATGGGCCACTATGCCCGGCTAATTTTGTATTTTTAGTAGAGATGGAGTTTCTCCATGTTGGTCAGACTGGTCTCGAACTCCCGACCTCAGGTGATCTGTCTGCCTCGGCCTCCCAAAGTGCTGGGATTACAGGCATAAGCCACTGCTCCCTGCCTTACTTCATTCTTTTTTTATGGCCAAATAGTGTTCCATTGTGTGTTCACATTTTGTTTATCCATTCATTAATTGTTAGACATTTGAATTGGGCCCACCTTTTGTCTATCATGAATAATGCTGATCTATACATTGGTATCCAAGTATCTGTTTGAGTTCCTGCTTTTAATTCTTTTGGATAAATACCTACGAGTGGAATAACTGGAATATATGGTAATTTTATATTGAAAATTTTAGGATTGCCAAACTGTTTTCCACAGAGGCCATACCATTTTACATTCCCACCAGCAATGCATGAAAATTACAGTTTCTCCATATTCTCACCAATGCTTGGCACCCTTGTCAAAAATCAGTTGACCACAGATGAGTGAGATTATTTCTGGACTTTCAATTCTATTCCATTTCTCTGTAAGTCTATCCTTTTCCAGTACCACACTGCATTGATTATTGCTGCTTTGCAGTAAGTTTTGAAATCAGGAAATATGAACCCTCCTACTTTGTTTTTCTTCTTAAACATTGTTTTGGCTATTCTTGGTCTAATGCAGTTCCATATGAATTTTAAAATCAGCTTGTCAATTTCTATAAAATAGTCATCTCAGATTCTGATGGAGATTGCATTATATCAAAGATCAATTTGGGAAGAATTGGCATTTTTAACAATGTTAAGTCTTACAATCCATAAACATAGGATGCTTTTCCAATTTTTTTTTTTTTGAGACAGAATCTGGCTCTGTTGCCCAGGCTGGAGTACAGTGGCGTGATCTCAGTTTACTGCAGCCTCCAACATCTGGTCTCAAGCGATCCTCCCACCTCAGCCTCCCGAGTAGCTGGGACTACAGGTGCATGCCACCATGCTGGGCTAATTTTTTGTAGAGCCAGTGTCTTGCCATGTCATCCAGGTTGGCCTTGAACTCCTGGACTCAAGCACTCCTCCCACCTGCCTCCCAAAGTGCTGGAATTACAGGCAGGAGTCACCGTGCCTGGCCAGTTTTTCCAATTATTTAGATGATCTTTAATTTCTTTTTTAAAAAACCTCTGCATACATTCCACTAAAGACTGTCTTTTTTTTTTTTTTTTGAGACGGAGTCTCACACTGTCACTCAGGCTGGAGTGCAGTGGCGCGATCTTGGTTCACTGCAAGCTCTGCCTCCTGGGTTCACTCCATTCTCCTGTCTCAGCCTCCCTAGTAGCTGGGACTACAGGCGCCTGCCACCATGCCTGGCTAATTTTTTGTATTTTTAGTAGAGACGGGTTTTCACCTTGTTAGCCAGGATGGTCTCGATCTCCTGACCTCATGATGTGCCCACCTCAGCCTCCCAAAGTGCTGGGATTACAGGTGTGAGCCACCATGCCCGGCCTAAAGATCATCTTTAATTTCTTTCAACAATGTTTGTTGTTTTCTAAGTTTACACTTCTTTCATTAAATGTATTCCAATAAAATGTGTTTTATTCTTTTTAATGCTATCATAAATGAAATTTTCTTAATTTCGTCTTTGGATTGCTCATTGCAAGTATGTAGAAATACAATTGATTTTTGTTATTTATCTTGTATCCTGCAACCTTGCTGAATTTGTTTGTTAGTTCTAATAGTTTTTTAGTAGATTCCTTAAGATTTTCCATATACAAGATTCTGTGTCTGTGAAGAGATAGTTTTAAGTCTTCCTTTCTAGTTGGATTCCTTTAATTTGTATTTCTTGCCTAATTGCCCTGGATAGAACCTCCAGTATAACGTTAAATAGAAGTGGTTGGAATGGCTGTGTGTGGTGGTTTACGCCTGTAATCCCAGCACCAAAGCAGGTGGATCACTTGAGGTCAGGAGTTTGAGACCAGCCTGGCCAACATGGTGAAACCCAGTATCTACTAAAATATACAAAAGATTAGTCAGGCGTTATGGCGTGCACCTGTAATTCCAGCTACTTGGGAGGCTGAGGCAGGAGAATGGTGTGAACCCAGGAGGCGGAGGTTGCAGTGAGCTGAGATCAAGCCACTGCACTCCAGCCTGGGTGACAGAGCGAGACTCTATCTTGAAAAAACAAAACAAAAATAAATAGAAGTGGTTGAAATGGACATTCTTCTCTTATGCTTGTCTTATTTCCTGGGGAAAGCATCCATTCTCACACCGTTAAGTATGATATTGGCTGTAGGTTTCTCATAGGTGCCCTTTGTCAGGTTGAAGACGGCTGCCTGTTTTTGTAAATAAAGTTTTGTTGGGACACAGACATGCCATTTGTTTATTTATTATCCATGGCTGCTTTGTGCTATAATGACAGAGTTGAGTAGTTTGACAAAGACTATATTGCTTGCAAGTCTAAACTATATACTATCTGGTCCTTAAAAAATTGGCTGGACATCTGTTTTAAGCCACTAAATTTTGGAGTAGTTTGCTATGAAGCAATACATAACTAAGAAAACTCCCAATCTTAGACTGGGACCCCAAAGAACTGCACAACTGAGTAAAGGGGAACCATAAAAAACACACACACAAGAAAGAAAACAAAACAAAAACCCTTCCATAGACTGTAGTCCAGCTTTGAGTCATCAGATGACTCAGAAAATCTGGAGCCCTGAAATTGAGTTAAGATGATCCCAGACTGCTGGTGCCCCTAGATGCCTGGTAGAAGCAAATGGAAATATTTCCCAGAGGAAGATATTATTATTGTTACTTAAAATGATTTTTAAAAATACTATGTCCAAAACATAACCAGGTATATGGTGACATGAGAATGAATCAGTAAAAACTGATAATGGGGCAGGGAGTGGTGGCTCACACTTATACTCCCAGCACTTTGGAAGGCCGAGGCAAGAGGATCACTTGAAGCCAGGAGTTCAAGACCAGCCTGGTCTCTGCGAATAGTGAGACCCTGTCTCTACAAATAAAAAAAATTAACCAGACATGTTGGCACACACCTGTAGTCCCAGTTACTTGGGGGGGCTGAAGTGGGAAAATCGATTGAGCCTAGTTGGTCAAGGCTGCAGTGAGCCATGATCACACCACTGCACTCCAGCCTAGGTGACAGAGTGAGACTCTGTCTTGAAAATGAAAACAAACGGCCAGGTGCAGTGGCTCACGCCTGTAATCCCAGCACTTCGGGAGGCCAAGGTGGGCAGATCATGAGGTCAGGAGATCGAGACCATCCTGGCTAGCACGGTGAAACCCGGTCTCTACTAAAAATACAAAAAATTAGCTGGGCATGGTGGCAGGCACCTGTAGTCCCAGCTACCCGGGAGGCTGAGGCAGGAGAATGGCATGAACCCGGGAGACGTTGCAGTGAGCCGAGATCACACCACTGCACTCCAGCCTGGGCGACAGAGCGAGATTGTCTCAAAAAAAAAAAAAAAGAAAAAAGAAAAATAAAAAGAAAATGAAAACAAAAATAGAAACTGGTTGGGTGCAGTGACTCATGCCTGCACTCTGGGAGGCCAAGACAATAGGATCCTTTGAGCCCTGGAGTTCAAGACCAGCCTGGGCAACATAGAGAGATTCTGTCTCTATTTTTTTTTTTTTTAATAAAAAGCAAAAACAATATCTGACAATAGAAGCAGATTCACAGGAACTCCAATTAGAATTATCAGTTATAGACCATAAAACAACAATACTATGTTTAAGGATGGAAAAGACTAGCCTGAAAATTATAGCAGGGCACTGGGAGGTACATGAAGTGGCATAGCAGATTTGAAAAAGAACCAAATAGAGGCCAGGCACAGTGGCTCACACCTGTAATCCCAGCACTTTGGGAGGCCGAGGTGGGCGGATCACCTGAGGTCAGGAGTTCAAGACCAGCCTGGCCAACATGGTGAAACCCTGTCCCTACTAAAGATATAAAAATTAGCTGGGTGTGATGGCATATGCTTTGTAATCCCAGCTACTCGGGAGACTGAGGCAGGAGAATTGCTTGAACCTGGGAAGCGGAGGTTGCAGTGAGCCGAGATTGTGCCACTGCACTCTAGCCTGGGCGACAGAGCGAGACTCTGTCTCAAAAAAAGAAAAGAAAAGAAAAGAATAGAAAAGAACAGAAGAAAGAAAGAAGGGAGGGAGGGAACCAAAAGAAATTCTAGACTTAAAGAATAGAATAACTGGCCGGGCTCAGTGGCTCACGCCTGTAATCCCAGCACTTTGGGAGGCCGAGGCGGGCGGATCAGGAGGTCAGGAGATCGAGACCATCCTGGGTAACATGGTGAAACCCCGTCTCTACTAAAAATACAAAAAAATTAGCCAGGCGTGGTGGCGGGCGCCTGTAGTCCCAGCTACTCGGAGAGGCTGAGGCAGGAGAATGGCATGAACCCAGGAGGCGGAGCTTGCCGTAAGCCGAGATCGTGCCACTGCACTCCAGCCTGGGAGACAGAGTGAGACTCTGTCTCAAAAAAAAAAAAAAAAAGAATAGAATAACCAAATGGAGCTCAATGGTTGGGTTTAAGACGATATTTTTCTTTTTTTTCTTTCTTTTCTTTTTTTTTTTAGCTGAAAAGAGAGTGCGCTGAAAATAGAAGAAACTTATTAGGACAAAGCATAGAAGGATAAAAGACAGAAAATACAGAAGAAAGGGATGAAGTCAGAAGGTCGAATGTGTTTCAATTGGAGCCCCAGAAAGAAAGAAGAAAAAGGACAGAAATCGTATTTGAACATATAATGTCTGAGAATTGTTCAAAACTGAAGAAAAACTATTCAAAAGGTGATAGGCAGCTGTGAAATGACAGATATCCACTCTACCGTGTATTCTGACTCTTTTTTTTTTTTTTTTTTTTTTGAGACAGAGCCTCACTCTGTCACCCAGGCTGGAGTGCAGTGGCGCAATCTTGGCTCACTGCAACTTCCACCACCTGGGTTCAGGTAATTCTCATGCCTCAGCCTCCTGAGTAGCTGGGACTACAGGCGCATGCCCAGCTAATTTTTGTATTTTTAGTAGAGACAGGGTTTCACCATGTTGGCCAGGCTGGTCTCCAACTCCCGACCTCAGGTGATCTGCCCACCTCGGCCTCCCAAAGTGCTGGGATTATAGGCATGAACCACCACGCCCGGCATATTCTGACTCTCAAAAACCTTAATGTACAAAGCTGCCTTTAAAAGGATTCTGAAACCAAGATGAAGGTAGCTCGGTAGTAGGTGGAACAGGGCTTGCCTGGGCTAAGTTCAAGTACAAGCTCTGCTACTTCCTAGCTGTGCCACCTGGAGAAAGTTGCCAAACTTCAATTTTCTCAAGTAATAAATGAAAACAAAGAGTAACACCGGCCTACCCCATTGTGAGAATCAAATGATAAGTCCGGGCAAGTTGGCTTACACCTGTAATCTTGACAGTTTAGGAGGCCAAGGTGGGAGGGTCTCTTGAGCCCAGGGATTCCAGACCAGCCTGGGCAATAGAGTGAGCCCTTGTCTCTAAAAGAAAAAGGAAGACAGAAAAAGAGAATCAAATGATAAAATGCATGTGAATGAGTCTAGTGAATGCCAAGTGCTTTTAAAATGAGATGTGGTTTGAGCAGTTCCACAAGCATGCCCAGGGTCACTACCAGTGACAGGCAGGACTGGCCACATAATTTGCAGGGCCCAGTGAAAAATGAGAGTGCAGGGCCCTTTGTTGAGAAAGTACTAAGAATTTCAAGACGGCAGCAGCAGAGCATTAGACCCAGCACAGGGCTCTTCTAAGTACACGGCCCTGTGTACTACACAGGTCACACACCCATGGAGCTGGTCTTAGGTACAGGCCCTGCAAAGAACCATACTGTGCCTTAGGAAAGGGCTGCTCATCCCAATTCCAGGTATCTGCAGCCATAGCCCATGTCATCTTTGAATTCTGAAGGGCAGCAATGTTTAGGGAAAATGCAAGCACACATGTTTCCAAATGCCAAGGAAGGCAAGTGCAGTGATCAGTGTGGTTTTCTGGGAGAGTGGGTGGGGCTAGCAAAGCTGCCATCGGAACTGTGGAACTGACTGTTCTCCACAGACTCTGGCCTAGAAAAAAAAAAGAACCATGTAGCTGTATCTACAGGGCCTGTTGTTGTTGCTGCGGTGTATTACAACACAGCCTGGCAGCCTCCCCTGCCTTTCTGTCTTCCTCCTGGAAGAGCCTGGTCCTAGACATGTGACACGTCCACACAGCCCTCTGCAGATTTGCCCACACTGCTCCTCACTGTTCCTTCAATTATTAGGCTTTTCCAGGTCTGCATGCTCTTTGCTCACGCTGTCCCCTCCTGCCTGGGAGTCCCTTTCCTCCTTGTCCACACCCCTCTGTCTGGCAAACACCTACTTCATCTTCTAAGATTCAGCTCTACTGTCAGGTGACCTCTTCAATGAAGCCTCCCCTGCCTCTCGTAGGAAGAGCTGATTCCTCTTTCCTTGGCGCCTTCCACTGTGTCCTATGCAGACATCTGTCACGACCCCTGTAACATGAAGAGGAGAACTGACATGTTACGTGTATGTTACTGTCTCCTAGTGAAGCCCTTGAGGGTTGGGACATATATACCCTGATAGCATAGAGCTTAATATGTGCTGTTATTTTTATTTTATTTTATCTTATTTTATTTTATTTTATTTTATTTTTTGAGATGGAGTTTTGCTCTTGTTGCCCAGGCTGGAGTGCAATGGTGCCATCTCGGCTCACTGCAACCTCCGCCTCCCGGGTTCAAGCGATTCTTCTGCCTCAGCCTCCCAAGTAGCTGGGATTACAGGCATGTGCCACCATGCCTGGCTAATTTCATATTTTTAGTAGAGATGGGGTTTCTCCATGTTGGTCAGGCTGGTCTCGAACTCCCGACCTCAGGTGATCCGCCCACCTCTGTCTCCCAAAGTGCTAGGATTACAGGTGTGAACCACTGTGCCTTGCCTAATATGTGCTATTATCAAGCATAGTAGATGCTTAATCAACTGGTATTAGTATGCAGAGGAATTTTGATCAACTTCGTCTTTCTGCGTTAATGAACAAATATGTTGTTTCAGTGACTCTCCCTGGCAACTGGTAAACAGGGAAGCTTCTAGGCACTGAGGATAGACAAATGACTGAGACAGAACCCCTGCCCTCGAGGCGGTTTCAGTCTTGGCTTTATTTGTCTTTTCTGCAGACATCATCACTCTTTTTTCTTTTTTTTTAAGATGGAGTCTCGCTCTTGTTGCCCAGGCTGGAGTGCAATGGTGCGATCTCGGCTCACTGCAACCTCTGTTCAAGCGATTCTCCTGCCTCAGCCTCCTGAGTAGCTGGGATTACAGGCATGCGCCACCACGCCCGGCTAATTTTTTAAAATTATTTTTAGTAGAGAGGGGGTTTCTTCATGTTGGTCAGGCTGGTCTCGAGCTCCCGACCTCAGGTGATCGGCCCACCTCAGCCTCCCAAAGTGCTGGGATTACAGGCGTGAGCCACCGTGCCCGGCCCCCAGACATCATCTCCTGAAGGCGGCATGGTGATTTGTAGACGAGGCTCTTCATAAATATTTGAATGCAATATAGTGCAAAGAGAGCAGGTTTGGAGCCAGGAGACATGAGTTCTAATCTGGCTATGGGATATTAGGTTTCCATAGGTAACTATTAGGTCCCACGCGTAACTAGCTATGGCACATCAGGTTTCTGTTTCCTTAAAAATGAGAGAGTTGATTAGAGATTCCCTAAGGCCCAGGTGCAGCTCCTACATCTTTACGGGAGTAACTCAGAGGTAGCCATCTGGTTGGCAGTCTACCCTTTGGAGTTGGCGGAAGAACTCAGCCATTTTGTTTTTGTTTTGTTTTGGAATGGAGTCTTGCTCTGTCACCAGGCTGGAGTGCAGTGGCTTGATCTCGACTCACTGCAACCTCTGCCTCCCAGGTTCAAGCGATTCTCCTGCCTCAGCCTCCCAAGTAGCTGGGACGGCGTGCGCCACCAAGCCCAGCTAATTTTTGTATTTTTAGTAGAGACGGGGTTTCACCATGTTGGCTAGGATGGTCTCGATCTCTTGACCTCGTGATCCGCCCACCTCGGCCTTCCAAAGTGCTGGGATTACAGGCGTGAGCCACCCCACCCGGCCGAACTCAGCCGTAAGACCTCTTCCTGTTTTAATCTCCTGCTTGAAAAGTAGCAAGCCAAGAGAAAGCATGGCCTTTACAGTCACTGGGTGTCCAGAGGGAGGTGATATCTGCTAAATTGGTTCTCGAGGTGGGATTTCCCCAGTCCCGACTGGGCATCTTAGACTTAATGGGGTTGCTTCCTATGGCTAACCTGGCCAGCTGACCTAACAAACAGCCTGGCCTGCCCCTCTCCAGCCTCTAGGTAGGCCCGGTGGGCAGATAGGAGGGGCAGTGCCTTCAGAAAGACGATACAGATGGGAAGTCAACTAGCTAGCTTAGGCATTAATTTCTTGGGAGGTAAGAGATGTGAGGGGGTGTCAGTTTCCACCATCCCTTCTCTGTGGCCCCCACAAAGGGCAAAGGCCAGACACGTGGGCTGGCGTGGGGAGGTGGAGAAGCAAATGATGGGGGCGGGGCCTCATTTGCATGGACGGCGCGCGGCCACCAATCCGGACAGGCGGATCGACAGCCCGCGCGCCTTTTGGGGGCGGACTGACAGCCCCGGGGCCCTATGGAAGGCGGGTCCTGCGGCCGGCTGGGGCGGGACGGCGCCGGGCGCTGCCCCGGGGATTCGGGCCGGCTCGCGGGCGCTGCCAGTCTCGGGCGGCGGTGTCCGGCGCGCGGGCGGCCTGCTGGGCGGGCTGAAGGGTTAGGAGCGCGGGCAAGGCGGAGAGTGACGGAGTCGGCGAGTCCCCGCGGCGACAGGTACCGGCGCCATGGCCGCGGAGATGGGGCGGCCGGCCGCGGCGCCCCGGGAGCCGAACGCCCTCCTTCCAGGTCCCGCCGCGGCCGCGCTCGCTGCCTCAGCTCCCACCCCCACGCGGCTTCGCAGCCCAGGAGCCGCGTGTCGCGGGAGAGCAGGGTCCGGAAGCCTCGAGGGGAGCGCGCGGGAGGCCTTGGCCCCACTGCGGCGCCCCTCGCCGCGCTCCAGGGGCCGCAGGGCCGGTGCTCCCCGCGGGAGGCGCGGAGACTAGTAGCCGCGGGCGCTGCTCTCCGCCCCCGCCGGCCTCTCCCGGCAGAGGCGAGGCCGGTCGCGCCCGCCCGTCCTCACTGGGCTTTTGTTTCCCGCCCGGGATGACAGGTCCCGCGCCGCCTCCGGTCTCTGGCCCCCGGCTGTCCCGGGACAGGCGGCGGGACCCTCAGCCGGCACCGCTGCGGGCGGGAGCCAAACTTCGCTTTCGGGTCCGGGCGCTGGGACAACCGGACCCCAGGGCGAGCCGAGCGCCGGGACGCCGCGGGCACGGGGCGGATTCGCCCACCTGGCGGGGCTGTGAAGGGGATGGTGGCGGGGTGGCCGTGCTCCGGGTGTGGACGGGTGGTCCCCGCCTTCACCTGCCGCCTCGGGACAAGCGTTGGGGAACCGCATCGCCGCTGTCGGCCGCTTGTGGAGGAGTCCGCGCAGCGCCGTCTAACAGGTGATCCGCGTCACTCCCAGGCCATACCGAAGCGGCTGAACGCTGTGCCAGGGCTCCTTATGCTCTTCTGTTCTGGGACGTGAAAACGCCTTCCGCCTTGTTGATCGTCCAAAAAGGTGCACCGGTCACAGTGTAAGAGTCAAAAACCAGTATTACCAAAAAGACACTTCGAGCGTCAGGGTGCAGAGTGGCTTTCTTGGATTAACGAGCCGGCAGGAACATCGTAGTCTCTAAAATCGGGTTCTGCAGTGGTGGCGAAAGCGTAGTAAGGTTCAAGTTGTAAGCGGAGATGCAGAACTCTAGATACCCTTCAGTGTGGTTCAGGACAGTGTGTTCAGCGTTTGGCCGCCGTTCAGTAAATTCTGCATGAAGCAGTTTGAGCTCGTGGTTTTGGATTTACTTTTCAGGAGTATGTTTTCCAGTGGAATAAGGCTTACTACTGAATGGGAGCTTTCTTTGCCTCTCTGAGGGTAGACAGGAGTGTTTATTTTCATTGTCTTCCCATTTTGTTAGATTGTGGACAAGGGAAAAGTTAAAGCATATTTTGGTTAAGTATTTTTAATAGTCTGGGATTCTATTCACCTCCCCCATAAGGGTTTTTACTTTAGAGAATTATAAAATAATTCTCTAAAGGGAGCTGCTTCTCTTGGTGTTTGAATCAAAAGCCAAGAATCGAAAAAAATTCTTATTCTGGTGGGAAATTTTTATTGTCATACTTTCACTTCACCATTTTCTGTTTGTCTCTCCCCCAGCTGACCTCTGCCTGACAATCTACAATTATGGCCCTGACCAATTTAGAGATTATATACAAATAAAATTTTTAAAACGAGGGTTATTAATACTTATTATTTGTGAGAAACACTTTATTTAGTTACCCAGTTTTTTTCCTCTAATGTGTCTTGGTTGATATCTGTATTAGGTATGATTTATACTTCAGAGATTAAGTTAAGAACAAAGTTGCTAATCTTGATTTAATTATGCTAGTTTATTATTCATTGAATGGTCTTTTTACTTATTTGCCTAGGTAATTAAAGTTAGCTAATAGCTGATAAGAGTTCGCCATTGAACCAGCAAGTCTTGAACCAATAATTGTGACTATTTTAGATTTAAAAAAATCATAGTGGTCTTTATTGTTTTATTTCTCCATAACAAGCTATGAGGTTTTGGATGTTTCTGAGTCTTTAATTATTTTAGTTATGGGAATTTTGAGTGAATTTCTTTTTTAAAACATATTTTTAATCAGTTCAACATGAAAAACTTTAAATATTGCATTAGGCAACTAATTAAATCTTTAGTTTTCTGTTGATTCTTGGAAAATAATGCATATTTTGGGTTCAGTTTAGTTTCCTAAAGGCTTCTCTGCTTAGGATGAATTAGTCCGGAGAAGAAAGAACATCCTGTTTGTATACCTGTAGAAGAAGTTACTGCTGTTAAAAGCTAAGTTGGCTTTTTGATGCTTAGTGTGGATAAGTTGGACGATGATTCATCCTCACGTACGGAGGGCTTATTCTATATAAATAGTTGTAAGGAACTGGATAAGACTGTAGCTTCCATTATTTTTGATCATTTATATAATTGCTCTTTAGTGTACTTGAATATATTAAATACTGTTAATAATTAGTTATTTATTATCCTTATTCTATGATGATGTATGTATATATACCACATACAATAAAGTTGCATTTCATAAATTTATTTACATATAAGTATATTTTAGTATTTTAACTATAAAAGTTAAAGTTTTATTAACCTTAGGTTTAATTAAAAGCCCATTTTCAAATTTAGTTTTTAGATACTTTACTGATTTTTGTCAAGATACAAGATATCTATTATCTTGTAATAGATATCATAAAATTATCAACTACAATTTCAGTTTCAAAAATTAAGCATAAGTTGAATTCTCAAATCCACACAATAAACATTGGGAGTCGGGCATAACTCCTTTTGAATTTGGAGGTGATAGTAAGTATTTTTAAATAAATGAAGCTACAGAAAACAAGGACATATTAAAACAGCTAACTTTGAGTCTAGATCAAATGGCACTATTATAGACATTAGTATTGCTTTTTTTTTTTTTTTGAGATGGAGTTTCGCTCTTGTTGCCCAGGCTGGAGTGCAAGGGCGCAGTCTCGGCTCATTGCAACCTCCGCCTCCCGGGTTCAAGCGATTCTCCTGCCTCAGCCTCCTGAGTAGCTGGCACTACAGGCCTGCACCACCACATCCGGCTAATTTTTGTATTTTTAGTAGAGATGGGGTTTTGCTGTGTTGGCCAGGCTGATCTCGAACTCCTGACCTCAGGTGATCCACCCGCCTCAGCCTCCCAAAGTGCTGGTATTACAGGCATGAGCCATCACGCCCAGCCTAGTATTGCTTTATTTAACAGTAATATGCTTGCTGTACCTGGCATGAAGAATTCCTCTAAAGACCGTTAATTAAAATAAGTTTTCATAATTCCTAAAGAATAATCTATGTTATACATATTGGCACACTAAATTTTGTAATTCATGTTTAACAATTAAATATCTGTATTTTATAATTCTGAAACTATTTGAACTTTACAACCTAGCTGATTAGTAGATTTTGTTTTTTAAGTATTTTATATTTCTAAATTTTTCTGCAGTACATTTTAGTGCATTTTAAAATTCTGACATCATATCCCCAAATGTACAAAGAAAATTAAATCTACATTCAGTAGTGACTGGGTGGGTGGTGGTATGTATGTCACATAACTATTGATTTAAAACAATAACCACTTAAGTGTAATTTAATTTGCAAATGAGATGTTTATTTACTATGTAAAAGACAGTACTGCCAAATGAGACTGGTTAAAATAATTTACAGTAGGGCCATATGTACTAGCAGGTTACTAACAGATTAATAAGGATATTTTAACAATATTTAGAACACTAAAATTCCACTACTCAAAATAATTTGTACTTCTTATAGTAGTTTGAGAACCTACATTTTATGCTTAATTTAGTATTTACTTCTAGTCTTTTTTTATTTGAGTCAGGTTCTTGCTTTATTGCCCAGGCTAGAGTGCTGTGGTGTGATCATGGCTCACTGCAGACTTCCCAGGCTCAAGAGATCCTCCTGCCCAACCTCCTGGTCTCAAGTGATCCTCCCACCTCAGCCTCCCAAGTAGCTGGGGTTACAGGCACACACCACCACACCCAGCTAATTTTTAAAACTTTTAATTTTTAGTAGAGATAAGGTCTCACTTTGTTGCCCACGCTGGTGTCCAACTCTTGAGCTCAAGTGATCCTCCTGCCTTGGCCTCCCAAAGTGCTGGGATTATAGGTGTGAGCCACAGTGCCAGGCCTACTTCTAGCCTCTTGGAAAACATTTGGTTAATGAAAGTGAAGGTCCACCAGAGGAAGTGTGGGGTCTATATATTTGTTGTATTTGGTTTTTTTTTTTTTTTTTGAGACTCGCTCTGTCACCCAGGCTGGAGTGCAGTGGCGTGATCTCGGCTCACTGCTATCTGCGCCTCCTGGTTTCACGCCATTCTCCTGCCTCAGCCTCTCCGAGTAGCTGGGACTACAGGCGCCCGCCACCACGCCCGGCTAATTTTTTGTATTTTTAGTAGAGACGGGGTTTCACCGTGGTCTCGATCTCCTGACCTCGTGATCCGCCCGCCTCGGCCTCCCAAAGTGCTAGGATTACAAGCGTGAGCCACCGTGCCTGGCCTGTTGTATTCGTTTTTTACCCTTGGTCTGGAATCAAAACATTTAAAACATAAGAATAAAATTTTATTTTAGTTCTCTAAAACAATCAGGCAAAAGATATTGAAAATTGTGATTGTAGTTGTTTGGAGTTGCTGTCATTTTTGTTATCAAAATCAAGGCTTAATCAAGGCTGTTTTTCTTCTTAGAAAAAGGTGGCGAGGTGCAGTGACTCACGCCTGTAATGCCAGCACTTTGGGAGGCCAAGGCAGGTGGATTGCTTGAGCCCAGGAATTTGAGACCAGCCTGGGAAACATGGTGAAACCCCCTCTCTACAAAAATACAAAAGTTAGCCAGGTCTGGTGGAGTATACCTGTAGTCCCAGCTACTTGGGAGGCTGAGGTGGGAGGATCACTTGAGCCTGGGAGGTTGAGGCTGCAGTGAGCTGTGATTAAGCCATTGTACTCCAGCCTGGACAACAGAGTGGGACCCTGCCTTAAAACAAACAAAAAAAAAGTACAATTACTGGAAAAATGAAAATGATGTATTTTCAAAGTGAAATAATGGGTTTTTAAGTAAACAGTCACACATCTGTGAAAGCTAAGGAATGTCCAAATTCTTTATTTTATTATTATTATTTTTTGAGACAGGGTCTTGCTCTGTTGCTCAGGCTGGAGTGCAGTGGCACAATCTCCACTCACTGCAACCTCCAGTGGTTCAAGCGATTCTTCCTGCCTCAGCCTCCTGAGTAGCTGGGATTACAGGTACACACCACCATGCCCAGCTAATTTTTGTATTTTTGGTAGAGACGAGGTTTTGCCATGTTGGCCAGGGCCAGGCTGGTCTTAAACTCCTGATCTTAGGTGATCCGCCTGCCTCGACCTCCCAAAGTGCTGGGATTACAGATGTGAGCCACCACGCCCAGCCTAGGAATGTCCAAATTCTGATAATGTTTTTTAAGATTAAAAATATAGGCCAGGCCAGGAGGTCAGGAGTTGGAGACCAGCCTGGCCAACATGGCAAAACCCCACCTCTACTAAAAAAAAAAAAAAAAAAAAAATTAGCCATCATGGCAGTGCATGCCCTTAGTCCTAGCTACTCAAGAGGTGGAGGCAGGCAAATTACTTGAACCTGGGAGGTGGAGGTTGGAATGAGCTGAGATTGCGCCACTACACTCCAGCCTGGGCAACACAGTGAGACTCCATCTCAAAAAATGTGTGTGTATATATATATATATATATGCCAGGCATGATGTCTTACACCTGTAATCTCAGCATCTCAACACTTTGGGAAGCCAAGACAGGAGGGTTGCTTGAGCCCAGGAGTTAGAGACCAGCCTGGGCAACATAGTAAGACCCCATTTCTACAAAAAATATAAAGTTCTCCAGGTGTGGGTAGCTTGTGTCTGTGATCCCAGCACTTTGGGAGGGTGAGGCAAGAGAATCACTTGAGCCCAGGAGTTCAATGCTGCAGTGAGCCACCATACTCCAGCCTGGGGGACAGAGCAAGACCCGGTCTCAAATATATATACACACACACACACAAACACACTTTTTTTTTTTTTTTTAAAGAAAGAGCTTGGGATATATATTTTTATACTTTTTTTTAAGAAAAAGATTGGAAGAGACTCTTGCTCTGTCACCCAGGCTGAAGAGTGGTGGCTAACTGCAGCCTGGACACAAACTCATGGGTCAAGCAGTCCTCTTGTCTCAGCCTCCCAAAGTGCTGGGATCCTAGGCCCAAGCCACCATGCCTGGCTTAAAAATGTATATTTGAATTGTATCTTTTTGAAATTGTTCATTTTTTGGAAAGAAGAAGAGATGAAGAAAAATCAGACTGGAAGAAGGTTGTTTTTTCCCTTTTGTAGTTGCAAATCCTAAGTGGGCAGTGGTAAATTTCTAGAATCATTTGTAGCATTCTGTTTTAATCTTGGCAATTTAAAGATGTTATAAATGAGGAGTCCCCAGAAAATGGTCATTTCATTATCAAAAGTAGGGTTGCAAATTTCAGATTGATCTTTTCAAAAGTTAGATTTGTACTTGTTTCTCAGTGTTCCTATTTCTGGAAACTAAAGAACCTCCTCCATTGTTAGCTGAAAATTGCACAGTGAATTTGAAAGTCAAGATGTCCCAGTCACGGACATAATGCTGCGATAGGTTACTTTTTGGAATGGAGAAAACATCTTAGAGATTGAGTCTGCATCAGAATATATTCTGAATGAGCATGGAATGTTCTTTACCCATGTTAGATATTAATTAAGTTTTTCCATGTTTAACTTTTTTAAAAAAGCAAGACAATAAAAACAGTCTTGTAATCTGAACACATATTTTGGGTTTTGTTGCTAGCATAAACATTATTACCTAGTGGATGGTAACACTGTTTTGAAATTCTAGCTTGGAGGAGATGTTTGTTACAAGAGAAAAGGTGTTTCATTGAAACCTAACGGTAATTTACATGGAGAGATACTTGTTTCTCTTTTGAATTATTGTTAGGTTAAAACATAAACTTAGAAAAATTGAGATGCTCATCTTTCCCATCTTAGATTTACTTTCACTATGAACTTTATAAATTCTTTTTTTTGAGACGGAGTCTCACTCTGTCACCCAGACTGGAGTGCAGTGGCGTGATCAGAATTACTCAAGCTTATGTATGTGTGTGTATTATACATATATTACACATATGTATAAATATCAAATATCTTTTTTACATTATATATAACAGTATATATGGTTGCTATATGTTTTATGTGTGTATAGCAGTATCTATCTATACTGCCTTATTTCCCAGGCATATTTATATGTAAAACTTTTTTTCAGTGAAATCTTATTGTACCAAGAGGAATAAGTATATATGCCCACAAAAAGACTGGGTCATAGCAGCTTTTTTCACAGTAGGAATAAACTACTGATTCACATAGCAACATAGATGAATCTCAGAAATACTGTTCATAGCAGGAGAAGCCAGGTACAGCTGAGTACGTATAAGTGTTTATGATGCCATTTATGAAAAATACAAGAACAGGCAAAACTAAGGTATGGTGATAGAAATCAGGACAGTGGTTGCCTCTGGGTAGGGGTTGTGGTTGACTGGAAAGGAGCACAAGGAAACTTTCTGGCATGATGGAAATATTCTGTAGCTTGACTTGGGTGATGGTAATTCAATTATATACTTTTTGGGTAACTTTGTTTTCATATAATTTTTAACTTACAGAAAAGTTGCAAGACTAGTACAAAGAGCTTCCGTATACCTTTATCCAGTTTTGCCAATTGTTATATACATTTACTCAAACATTATTGATTCAAACTTAAGATTTTATAGTATGTAAATTTTACTTTAATAAAGGAAAGAAAGCTAAAAAAATTTGTTGAAAATGAGAATGATCTTGTTATCTAAAAAACATGAAATACCTCAGTTAGGAATTAACCATAATGATGAGAAAAAGAATCGTTGACTATCTTTTGTCTTCATGTATATGTATTTATACTGCTTTTCACTAAAGACTCATGACATGTTTCTGTTAGAAGAAACAGGATCCTCAAAATGATTCAAGGTAGGACTACCTACAAGGAAAACCTGCTTTATTTTGTTATCCTATGCATGTCACCTAGGGAATGCGACTGAAACCTAGCAATAGCTTTCTGGGAATTGGAAGTTGTGACTGTTTCTGTTAAAAGAGTTGTATACCTACAATGTGCTAGCTGTTGCAAAGACATGAACAGTTTTTACTATCCTAGAACTTAGCCAAAGAAGCGGAGGCATACAAATCTGGTTGTTGTTTTAGAGTGGTGCTATATTTCATAGGCAGGAAAGACATTGGTGTTTGTAAACTAAACTATTCTTGATCATTGGTAAGTGGTAAATCTGTCACTGTCTACTAGATTTAATGTTCTCACAGCCTCAATAGTGTGATTTGATTTAGATTAAATCAATTTAAATCACAGCTTAAACAATAATGGCTAAAAAAATTCAACTTTCCCATTCTACTACTTATTTTATATAATTTTTAGTATGTGTTCATTACAATTTAGTATTAGGCATAATTAATGGATATTGGTTCTTTTTGTTTTTTCTTTTGAAACAGGGTCTAATTCTGTTGCCCAGTCTGGAGTGCAGTAGTGCGATCAAAGCTCACTGCAGCCTGGAACTCCTGGGCTCAAATGATTCTCCTGCCTCAGCCTCCTGAGTGGCTGGGACTATAGGCATGCACCACCATGTCTGGCTAATTAAAGAAAAATTGTAGAGACGGAGTCTTGCTATGTTGCTCAGGCTGGTCTTGAACTCCTGGCCTCAAGTGATCCTCCTGCCTTGGCCTCCCAAAGTGTTAGGACTGCAGGTATGAGCGACCGTGCCTGGCCTGGTTCATTTTTTTAAATCTTTTTTTTTTTTTCCATCCACATCAGAAAGTTGTTTTATTTGGTTATATAGTCGAGTAGAAGATGTTTGAAGTAACTGGAGGGCTAACCAGATGCTTCAACAAATTAATCATTGATATTCAAGATAAACATTTATTTTGCCTTTACTCATGAAAATAATAAAGTTATATGACCTATATATTTTTATTTATAAGTCTTTAAATTTAATATATTTTTTATTTCAATAGCTTTGGAGTACAAGTGATTTTTCGTTACATGGATGAATTATATCATGGTGAATTCTGAGATTTTAGTGCATCTGTTACCTGAATAATACACATTTTACCCAATATGTTGTTTTTTATTCCTTTCCCCTGCCCTTTTCTGAGTCTCTAGAGTCCATTATATCACTCTGTATGCCTTTGTGTACTCATAGTTTATCTTCCACTTATAGGTGAGAACATGCAGTATTTGGTTTTCCATTCCAGAGTTAGTTCGCTTAGAATAATGTATCCAGCTGTATCAAAGTTATTGTAAAAGACATTATTTTATTCCTTTTTTATGGCTGAGTAGTATTCCATTGTGTATGTATACCATGTTTTCTTTACTCATTTAACCTATATATTTTTCAACAAAAATGTAATTCTTTGAAGAATGACAGATGTCTGATATCAATCAACATGGATAAAAGGACTTTTTCCATGTAATAAACATGTTCATGTTTCTCTGAAATAAGAGACTAGGCCTTTTCCCCTTTTATGGTCCGTTTCACTATGGTGTTTAATTGATCAATCAAGAATGAAGAAAACATTATTTGAAAAGTATCTGCCAGAATTTTGTTTAGAATGGCCAGCCTTAACTGAAGATAGGATTTAAAAAGTATACCTGTAAGTAGACCTTTTTAGACTTTTATTATGAAAGTTGCACACATACACAGAACTGTAGAGAATTGTCTAATGAAGTTCCATATACCCCCTCTCCAGATTCTTTAATGAACCTCCATGTACCCATTCCCCAGATTCATTAATTACTGACATTTTGGTTATTTTTATTTTATATATTTTTTTGAGACAAGGTCCTACTTGTCGCTAAGGTTGAAATGCATTGGTGAAATCACAGCACGCTGCAGCCTTGACTTCCTAAGCACAAACAGTCCTCCCACCTCAGCCCCCACAGTAGCTGGGATTACATGCATGCATCACCATGACCGGCTAATTTTTAAGTTTTTTTGTAGAGCCAGAGTCTCACTATGTTGCTCAGGCTGGTCTTAAAATCCTGGGCTCAAGCTGTCCTCTTGCCTTGGCCTCCCAGAGTGTTAGGATTACAGGCATGAGCCACTGTGTCCAGCCATGTGCTTTTTCAAACTGTTAAATTCTCACAGAGATCATAAAACAGTGGTAGTATTGGTGTACCAATTTTTTTCTGAGTTTTTTCCCGAACTTTTGTTATAAGTAGAGAAACATAAAAAACCTTGTGTTTTTAGCTCAGAGATTGACTTTGGACAAATGGTAATTATGAAACTGTTTTTGTCTTTAGCTTCTTTTTGTCAGTTTGTAGCCTGGAAAAGAAAAAGAAGGATTAATTTTTATGCTTTTCATTAGAATAAATTAGTTTAAGTACTCCGTATCTGTAGAATAAGGTACTGTTCATCTGGAAAGTTTGGTTAGTGTAATATCTTAGGAATGCAATTGTCTAAATGTTATTCTGTTGCTTTTTCTTTCTCTAAAACCATCATTGCAGTGCTTTAACTGCCACCTCTTTTTTTAGGCCCCAAACCTACATCACTGTCTAAATTTGAGGTCTAAAGGCATTTTCAAGACATATTCACCTGTGTCTTGAAATGAAATGTATTTAAATACCATCTCTGTAGCAGCTGTATACCAACATGACCCCTCCCCACTCCCTCCAGCCAAAAACTTCTCTTCCTGACTTCCCTCTTTAGCTGTTAATGACTCCACTCTTCTTATTGGCCATTTTGACTTTTCCTTCTTAAACTCAGTGAGTCACTAAATTCTTTTATTTCTAACTTTATGTCTCTTTATCTTTTTGTCCTTTTGATTGTCACTACACTTGTCCTAATTTGGTTAACGTGTTAAAGCAAGATGTCATCCCGAATCTATAATGAACTTCATACATATCAAAATTAAGATATGCCCCCGATGTAAAATAGGACATTTTCTTCCCTTCCAGAGAAGGCCTCAGTGTGGGGGCGTGTGCCTGTAGTCCCAGCTACTCAAGAGGCTGAGGTGGGAGGGTCACTTGAACCCAGCAGGTTGAGGCTGCAATGAGCCATGATCACGCCACTGCACTCCAGTCGGGATGACAGAGAGAGCCTCTGTTTTTAAAAATTAAATTACAAAAAAAAAAAAAGGCTTCAGTCAGCCTTTAGGCAGACACATCATTTTTAAGACCTAGGTAATAATTATATTTAAACCAAGGTGATATGGAAGATTGCCAAATCACTCAGCTCAAATAACCTGGTGAATAGTGGTGGCTGGCAGTGCCCATGATTTTTCAAGGAGTTTGAGCAGCAGACTTTCTTAGACCACAGATTGTGGCCCAGGATGAATTCTCCCCAGCCCAGAATATCTGCAAGTGCTTTGTAGTAGGGGAAATGCTGAACTGAGTATATATAACGCATTTTCAGGACTTTCTAGTGTTTTTATGGGAGAAAGTACAGGTCTTTTCTTTGGGTTTATTTGAAGACTCTCTTCTTATCCCATATTTCCTGACCAAGATAGTTCCCTTTAAAAATCCACCTTTGCTGGGCCGGGCGCGGTGGCTCACACCTGTAATCCCAGCACTTTGGGAGGCCGAGGCGGGCAGATCACAAGGTCAGGAGATCGAGACCACCCTGGCTAACACGGTGAAACCCCGTCTCTACTAAAAATACAAAAAATTAGCCGGGTGTGGTGGCGGGCGCCTGTAGTCCCAGCTACTTGGGAGGCTGAGGCAGGAGAATGGAGTGAACCCGGGAGGCGGAGCTTGCAGAGAGCCGAGATTGCGCCACTGCACTCCAGCCTGGGCGACAGAGGGAGACCACATCTTAAAACAACAAAACAAAACAAAAATCCACCTTTGCTGAAAATGACATGATACTGTATTTCATTACTCTGCCTTCTTTTTGCAGGCTTCTGGAATTGGTTTGTCAGAAAGCCAGGAGCTTGAGCTTAGTTGGGAGGAGATAAAATAGAAATGAGATTATAAGTGATCTCCTTTGTTCTTCCCACTAGCAGTTGTCTAGCTTCCAGGGGTCTTGGGCCTGATTCCTTTCCAAATGGGTGGTAGTTTTGACTTGTTTTTGGTCAGTTTATGGAGATTTCTTTCTTATTTCTGCCCTTTTGGGAAATGTTAAAATTTCCTCCTGGTACGAACCAAGACCCAGTTTAAGTAATTACTGACTTTGGGGATAAGAGAATGAAATACTATATTACCCTAGATAATTCAGAACATCTGATTATTTTCTCTGACGGAACTACAGATAATATAGGGATTTGGAAATGCTTATGCAGAAAATAATTTAATGATTATTAAGGGTGGAAAAAAGAGAAAAATAAACCATTCCTAGGAAGCCCGGTATGGTAGGAATAGACACTGGAATGAGATTCAGGAGTGTTGCCACTAAGTTGCTGTATGATCTTGGGCGTGTTAAAATTACTTAACCATTCCGAGCCTTTATTTATGAAATGAGTGGGTTGGATTTTAGGTAGTGTCTTAAGGTCCCTCTGCAGTTCTGAAATTCTAAGATGAGTGGTTTCTCAGAAAAAAAACTCCTAATTTATATGCTGTTTCTAGTTAATGATTTTTCAGGGGCTGTTTCTCATACATATTTTTCTGTTTCCATTAGCGGTTAGGAGAAGAAATAATTAAAGTTGTCAGCGTTTGTAAAGTGGATCTAGATTTATTTATGTTTCTCCACTGAATTTATCCTGGACCCTTACTTTCACCTTCTATTAATATTTGTATCCACTTTCCTGCTTTTCTTGCCTTTTCTTTTTCTATTTGCTTTACACTATGACGTCAAATCCCTCTTTCTCTTCTTGCTGCTGCTTTTTTCCAGCTGTCCTTCATTACCCATATTTCATTATGACTGTGGAATTTATCAGATAGACCCTTGAGTCTAAGCTATCACTGATTTAAATTCAGATGTCCCAATAGTTGTTAGGATTAATAGGACCCTTCTACTCTGTTATACAGCAACTGGAGAGATGAGTCCTAGGGTTAGAGGGGGTGGGCAAGCCTGAGGGTAGAAGGAATGGTGTAGAAGAGAATTCCAAGGATTGTTTTGATTTTGTCCCTAAAATATAAGTTAAAATCCTAAGTTTTGATGATGATGACTTTTGCACTGATAAAAGTTTGATCCTGAAATCATAATGGACTGTGAGTTTCTTTTTTTTTTTTTTTTTGAGACGGAGTCTTGCTCTGTCACCCAGGCTGGAGTGCAGTGGCCCGATCTCGGCTCACTGCAAACTCCGCCTCCCGGGTTCAGGCCATTCTCCTGCCTCAGCCTCTCCTAGTAGCTGGGACTACAGGCGCCCGCCACCATGCCCGGCTAATTTTTTTTTGTATTTTTAGTAGAGACGGGGTTTCACTGTGGTCTCGATCTCCTGACCTCGTGATCCGCCCGCCTCGGCCTCCCAAAGTGCTGGGATTACAAGCGTGAGCCACCGCGCCCGGCCTGGACTGTGAGTTTCTTGAAGGCAGAGCTGAACTTCTAAAATTCTGAATCCACAGCATTCAGTAATGCTGAAGTATTGCTGCTGCTAAGTGCAAGTTGAATTGAATTGTTAGGATTGATGCTTTCTTCCCTCGAGGTATTTTGTGGTAGGCTGGGGATTAAGAGTATGGTATAGACTTTTTTTTTTGAGACGAGTGTTTCTCTGTCACCCAGGCTGGAGTGCAGTGGCGTGATCTCGGCTCACTGTAACCTCTGTCTCCCAGGTTCAAGCAATTCTCTTGCCTCAGCCTCCTGACTAGCTGGGATTACAGGCACGTGCCACCACGCCCAGCTAATTTTTGCAATTTTAGTAGTGACGGGGTTTCACCATGTTGGTCAGGCTAGTCTCGAACTCCTGACTCTTGTGATCCACCAGCCTCGGCCTCCCAAAGTGCTGGGATTACAGGCATGAGCCACCACACCCAGCCTAGAGTATGGTATAGACTCGTGTAAGACTTCAGTGAATCTTATCACTACCACTTTGTGGTATGGGATAAGATACTTTCTGTAAGTCTCAGTTTCCTCAACTATAACATGCGAGAGGGACAAAATGAGCACTTACCTCAAGGTTGTTGTGAGGATTAAATGAGACAATACATGTAAAGCGCTTAGCTCAGCACCTAGTATGTCTTCAGTAAATATTAAATACTATGGTAGTTTCATTAATAAGTACTGCTGTGTTCCACATATTTATTAAGTTCTGCTAGGTTCTAAGTAGGGTTAACGAAATGAACAGGACATGATCCTGCTCTCAGAAAAGACAGAACATATGCACAAAAGATAATTAACAACCTAGATCCAATGGTAAGTGGCAAAGGAGTGGTTTACTTAAGGGCTCAAGAGGCTAAGCAAATGAGAACTCAGGAAGGTGACAGAACTTGATCTCAGCTTTGAAGGACTAATTAGCAAGTTGACAGTCTCCCTGGAGCCAGACTGCTTGTGTTTGAATCCTAGTTCTGCTACTGTGTCATCTTAAGCAAGTGATGTGATCTCTCTCCTAGGATTGTTGAGAGAATTAAATGAGTTAATACATGTAAAACACTTAGAATGGTTCCGCAAACATTGTTAGAGCTTGATAAATTATTATTAATAAGTTGAGAGAAGGGAGAATGCATTTCAGATAGAACATTGAGTGATAATGAAGGAGAGATACTCTAGGTTTGTTTGAAATGATGAAGCCAAATTGGCCAGAGGGATAGCTTGTTGGAAAATAGTGGATGACTATGTTGGGGCAGAGTTATGAATAAGTAAGCCAAGAAGTGTGACATCTCTTCCATATGTACTGAGGGAACTTGGAAAGATTCTTGGGTTATTTGTCAACTCTTATGTGTTACAGATAATTTCTAAGTCTATATCTCCAGCATTTCTACCTTCCTTGATTTCAGAATAACTGAAAGTTCTATTCAAGCTAATTTTGATAGTAAAGCTCATAATCTTCTAAACTGAGCCATTATGCCTCTTTATTTGTTCATTTATTTTTGTAAATGTGTTTGGCTTTCTCTTTTTCTCCGTATTCTAGTTGTTTACATAATCCTTACTCCTTTTCTCCAAAGGTTAGTGGGTTTCTGCTAGTGTTTTCTCTCTGTCCTCAAAACCCCAGTCTAGATCCTAAATCATCAAGCCATAAAGTGGAAAGGACCAGAGAGAGGGAGAAAGGGAAGAAGGAAGGGAACCATCCTCTAGTCCAGCCATCTTGTTTTACAGATGAGGAAATTGAGGTTCAGAGGAAGTAG
Organism: Hylobates moloch; assembly: GCF_009828535.3. Taxonomy (NCBI): domain Eukaryota; kingdom Metazoa; phylum Chordata; class Mammalia; order Primates; family Hylobatidae; genus Hylobates; species Hylobates moloch. Next base: position 34,225,899 of record NW_026652295.1, on the reverse strand, counting down.
AGGCATATGCTCAAGATCCACAGCTACCGAATGAGCAGGGCTGCCCCTTTCAGGACTAGACGAAGGCTGTTTTTTACTATCATCTCAGTGTGATTCTCAGCCATCTGGGTGGGAATTATAGTAGTACAATAAATAAATTTTCTGTTATTACTATTTCTTTTTTTTTTTTTTGAGACAGAGTCTCGCTCTGTCACCCAGGCTGCAGTGCAGTGGCGCGATCTCGGCTCATTGCAAGCTCCACCTCCTGGGTTCACACCATTCTCCTGCCTCAGCCTCCCAAGTAGCTGGGACTACAGGCGCCCACCACTGCGCCCGGCTAATTTTTTTGCATTTTTAGTAGAGACGGGGTTTCTCCGTGTTACCCAGGATGGTCTCGATCTCCTGACCTCGTGATCTGCCTGCCTCGGCCTCCCAAAGTGCTGGGATTACAGGCGTGAGCCACCGCGCCGGCCTCTGTTATTACTATTAAGCACCAAGACAAAAAATAGTTTTAGTACCAGGAACTATATGATAATAATTCAACCTTATTAATAAGCCCATGATTGTATTTCTCAGATGAGCCTCACTATTAATACTTAAAACCAAGTCTCCAAAATCTGCTTTGAGAAGAGGGTTTCTTGCTTTCATTTTTAGAGTTGTAAATTATAAATATAATAGTATTGTAAACATAAATAGTGTTCTCAAAAGAGTGGACTTTTTGTTTCTGTTTTCTTCTTTTTTTTTCTTTTGAGACAGGGTCTTGCTCTGTTGCCCAGGCTGGAGTGCAGTGGCACAATCAAAGCTCCTTTCCAGGCTCAAGAGTTCTTCCCACCTCAGCCTCCCAAGTAATTGGGACTAAAGGCACACACCACCGCACCTGGCTAATTTTTAAATTTTCTGTAGAGATGGGGTCTCACTCTGTTGCCTAGGCTGGTCTCGAACTCCTGGCCTCAAGTGATCTGCCTGCCCTGGCCTCCCAAAGTGCTGGGATTACAGGCAGGGCCCACTGCACCCAGCCAATCTCTTAGATTTTAATATATGCCACACACAACACATAATGGTGTGTTATGTATTCAAGCATTTTCTTCTACATTGTTTTTCTACCTAGATGTAATGTGAAAGAAGGTATATATAAAGCCCTAAGCTTAGCGTCTGGCCATACCAGTTGCTCAATAAATATTCTCTTCCCTTTTTACAGGGCTGGTAATTTTTTCTCATATATAATGTTAATTCCCAATCACCAATTCACTGTCACATCACTTCCTTTTCTTCCCTCGAAACATATGTTTAAATGCATTTGCCCTCTGTGCATTTTGAACATTTGCATAATGTACAAGTACTTTTTTTTTTGAGACGGAGTCTCTCTCTGTTGCCCAGGCTGGTGTGCAGTGGCGCGATCTCGGCTAACTGCAAGCTCCGCCTCTCAGGTTCACACCATTCTCCTGCCTCAGCCCCCCAACTAGCTTGGACTACAGGCTCCTGCCACTAAGCCAGCTAATTTTTTGTATTTTTTTTTTAGTAGAGACGGTGTTTCACCGTGTTAGCCAGGATGGTCTCAATCTCCTGACCCTGTGATCCGTCCGCCTCACCTCCCAAAGTGCTGGGATTACAGGCGTGAGCCACCGCCTCCAGCCACAAATACTTTTTAGTCGCCATAAGCATAATCAAGAAATCATTTTGCAAATGGTAAAATTTCATGTTCTGTATTCTTTCCCATGATTAAAGAAGTAAAAAGTGTCCTGGGTTGCATGAAGATGTCCTAGACCTTTGCAATCTGCCACATTATTTCTTTAAAAAAAAGAAAAGCAAGCTTCTGGACTAGATTGATTTTTACTGAAATATTAATTTTTCTTTATTTTTTTAAACACTGAAGTTGAATTGTATAATTTACAAATGCCTATACAAAACTTTTTTCCATGTCTTCAATACCTTGTATCAGATTATTTATATCTCTCATGGTTTGGTTTCTTTTTCTTGTCTTCGTTTTTCTGAAGGTAAAAGGGGATTTTTTTCCCCCTTTTCTGATCTGTAACTTGTTTTGTATTTGGATGATTACCCTTTATAACAAATTTTGTCTTCTAATTATGCTATTAAGAGAGAAGATAGTGGCTGGGCACGGTCGCTTACGCCTGTAATCTCAGCACTTTGGGAGGCCGAGGTGGGCGGATCATGAGGTCAGGAGATCGAGACCATCCTGGCTAACACAATGAAACCCAGTCTCTACTAAAAATACAAAAAATTAGCTGGGCGTGGTGGCGGAAGCCTGTAGTCCCAGCTACTCAGGAGGCTGAGGCAGGAGAATGGCGTGAACCCGGGAGGCGGAGCTTGCAGTGAGCCGAGATCGCGCCACTGCACTTCAGCCTGGGCGACAGAGTGAGACTCCATCTCAAAAAAAAAAAAAAATTATTCTAAATTAGATTTTAGGGTTCTTTTGAGGGCTGAGTTTGTGTGTGTAGGTTTCTCTTAGCCCCTTCAGATATTGTGTTGGAACTTCTGTTTCTATTTTTTAAATGTTTGCTTATGTTGAATTATTTTATTGCTGTTTAAAAAATATGTTAAACTGTATTTATGGGTTGTTGCTAGCCTTTTAAATTTACGTAGTAATAAATTTTGCTGTTAACTTCATTTTTAGAATATGAAGTTTTTTGTAATTTAACTTCTTTAGGTATTTACCCTGCAATTCTGATACCTTGAGAGAGAAAGAGATAATTGACTTTTTCACTTTCATTTTATAGATACTGTTTGGCTACCTTGTTCCTTCCCTTTATTTTCATTTTATTTGTGTCTCCTAAAAGTGGGGACCTTTAATATAATGTTAGGCGGTTTATAGGCTGTCTTTTCTGTTATAAAATGTCTTCATTTCACTTTTCCATTTTTAATATGACTATATTCTAGATTTTCTGTAATTCATGATATATTTTTTAAGATTTTGGCTAGATTTGTCAGTTTGAATTGTAGTTTCTTTTAACCTGTTTTTGTTTATTTATTTATTTATTTATTTTTTTGAGACAGGGTTGCACTCTGTTACCCAGGCTGGAGTGCAGTGGTGCAATCTCAGCTCACTGCAACCTCTACCTTCCCGGCTCAAGCAATCCTTCCACCTCAGCCACCCAAGTAGGTGGGACTACAGGTGCGCACCACCATGCCCAACTAAGTTTTCTATTTTTTTGTGGAGACAGGGTTTGGTTTTACCATTTTGCCCAGGCTGGTCTCAAACTCCTGGGTTCAAGGGATCGTCTCACTTTGGCCTCGGAAAGTGCTGGGATTACAGGCATAAGCCACTGCACCTGGCTTATTAATTTCATTAATACCTTGCTATTATCTCCATTTAACAAACTTTGGTATTACCGTATACGAAATGTTTTCACGTGTATGTGTGCGTTTATATTTTTTAAATATGTGACTGGGTTTTTTCCCCTTTTTCTTAGATTCTTAGACTGTTTCAATATTTTTATACCTGTTGTCTACTCTGCAGCTAATGACACAGCAGTATATGAGTTTTTCTTTTCTTTTCTTTTCTTTTCTTTTTTTCTTTTTTTTGAGACAGAGTCTTGCTTTGTTGCCCAGGCTGGAGTGCAGTGGCACGATCTTTTCTCACTGCAACCTCCGCCTCCCAGGTTCAAGTGATTCTTGTGCCTCAGCCTCCCGAGTAGCTGGGATTACAGGTGCCCACCATCACACCTGGCTAATTTTTTTTGTATTTTTAGTAGAGTCGGGGTTTCACCATATTGGCCAGGGTGAACTCCTAACCTCAAGTGATCTGCCCGCCTTGGCCTCCCAAAGTGTTAGGATCACAGGCATGAGCCACCGTGCCCACTGAGAATTTAATACACTTTACGTAAGTTAATTTTTTGTGATAGTTATCTAGCTTTGCCAGACCAATTTTGTTAGTAAATTTAAAACATAAAAAAATTTTGAATCCTCCTACTTCAGTGTCTAATTTAGTAATTTAAGTTTTGATCCTTGTTTCATTCTATCATTCTTTTATTTAAAAAAATTGTCATTGGCTTTTGTAAAAGTGAATCATGAATCATGTGAAATAACTCTAAAACAGAGTTTTAGAACCTTCATTTTTTATAAATTGTATTAACAAGTTATGCAGTGATGTGAAGATACAAACTAAGGTCATTAAGTTTTCTTTAATTTATAATTTATATTAACCTATTCATTGAAAAGGATTTGATAGTTTGTGATTAAAGCAAAACAGGCAAAGACCATTAAAAACAAAGATAGAAAATGAGCATAAATCACTTGAGAAATAATGAGCAGAATGAGGGAATGGGAAGAAATCTTTATACCAGTAATCTGAGGCAAGATAGTTTCTGTGTTTGAACATTAAATTTAGCTCTGAGCTTCCTGGCAAGCAAGAGAAAAAAGGAAACAGGGTGGGTTTTATAGTTATTGTCCAATAAAGAAAGCTTTTTCAATTTTTCAGAAGAGAGAAACTTTTTCTGAGTCATAAGTTATAAGAGGTTTGTTATATGAATTCTTACATATGGAACATAATTTATATTTCTAATTTTGAAAATTATTGAATTTCTTCTGTTGCTGTCTTAGCCATCAGGTACCATTCTATGCATTGTAATTATATTGGTCATATTAAGTTCATGTCCACTGTTGTCAAAAGTGGAAATACCATGTCTGGGGTGTGTTTATGTATTGCCTCTAGAGCTGTAGCCACTGACGAACAGGAAACTGAAAGCTAAAAGTTCAGGAAATGTATTGTATTTAGACTGTGGAAAATATATATATGATACTTTACTGAAAGCCATGCTCTTTTGAAGACCGAAAAATTTATGTATGTATTTAATTAGAGATGAATATTAAGGATTCTTATAATAATGCTGTCAGATGCTTAAATATAATAGATACAGTATGTGCATTGTAGGCCAGGAACATTGTGCAATGCTAGAAAAAAAGGCAACAGATTATTGTATGTATTCAGCTATATTCTTTCAAGTAACAAAACAGCTGGCACATCAATTGAATTCCTCAAGGATGTCTTATTTCCAGAGAATTCCAGAGTTTTAGTTTTAACTTAGTTCCAAGGAAGAGGAGGTCCCTGTTTTACAGGATAGCCTGTTTCAGTCTTAGGGAGTTCTAATGGTTAACTTCTGTTTTCATACACCGAATTTAACTTTGTTTTCCTGTGATTTATTAATATATAGCTTTCTTAGAGTTGAGAAGAAAATGATTAATTGATCAAACTTTTTTTGAAAAGTTAATTGCATCTCAAGTGTTTTCTTAGATATTGTTGCATTTTAGGTTCCTTATAAAATACTTCCTACAGGAGTCTTTAGTTTTGAAGTTATAAAAAAAATTTATCAGAGGAAATGTGACTAATGTATATGCCTAGTTGAGCTGCATTTTCTTACTGTTTCTATACTTAGTATTTTAACAGGACGTGATTGATAGGAATTTAACATTCTAATTCTTTAAGACAATCATGAATTTCTAATAGTTTCTTAGAAATGGAAATTGTGTCATTATATTTTGTTGTTTTATTGTTGTGCATTTTAACAAAAGAGGTGACTTATTCCATTCCAGTTTTATGATTTGAAATTATAGTCACACAGAACATTTAGGGGCCACATTAAGTGAAAATTCCATTTATTACAAAGTTTTTAAAAGGATTTTTGCTGTATTACATGTCACGTAATTATAATCAATTTAATAGTTTCATTAAAATTAGTCTGTTTTCCGGGTTGATTTTGATTTTGGTCTGTTAGGGTCATGTGTTTACTGCTGAACTGTTGTGGTAGCCAAAGGGATAGAAAGCACTGACTGGCAAAAAATGGACACTGGGCCTAGCCTAAGAGGGAGGAGCAGGGCTTCCCAGAGGAAAGTCCCGGGATGCTGTTTCCAGCATAAAGGGGAATGGGCTCTGGGCTTACACAAGGAGTCTCTGCAAGGCTAGACTATAAAGGGCTGGGTATAGTGGGAAGAAGAGTTGGATTTTATACAGTAGCTGATCTGTTGTTGCCATAGAGGATTCTTTTTGAATAATAACTTTTACTTTCTTACTGTGTTACACACTCATTGTAGAAAAATTAAATTAGTGAAGAAAATAAAATAAAAATTTCCTATAATTTTTTTCCCTTTTTCAATGTTCTTAGCTAATTTCCCTTAAACTTCATTTAACATTTAGGTTACTTTTTTTTTTCTTTTCGAAACAGAGTCTCACTCTGTCACCCAGGCTGGAGTGCAGTGGCAGGATCACAGCTCACTGCAACATCTGCTTCCTGAGTTCAAGTGATTCTTCTGCCTCAGCCTCCTGAGTAGCTGGGATTACAGGCGCCTGCCACCATGCCTGGCTGATTTTTGTATTTTTAATAGAGATGGGGTTTCACCATGTTGGCCAGGCTGATCTCAAACTCTTGACCTCAGGTGATTCACCTGCCTCGGCCTCCCAAAGTGTTGGGATTATAGGCATGAGCCACTGCGCTCAGGTTACTTCTTATTTGTTTATTTGAAAGAGTGCTTGTTGAATTGTTCTTTCCACAGATTATGCTTCTAATAACTTTAAAAATTAATTATGGAGGAAACGGGTTAATCATTTTAAGGATTCTTTTTGGTTGATATAATGATTCTATTAATTAGTATTTGTCTTATGGGAGCCATAAGCGTAATAGGCATAATGAGAGCACACACTTGTAAGTCAGAGTGGTTCTTACAGGGGAGACAGGAAAAATGGAGTCCAAAAGGCCTTTCTGTAAGTTCCTTGGGAGCAGGGACTAGGTCTTTCTTGTTCACCATTATGTCAGTATCAGACACAATGCTTGATGCCTAGTAAGTGTTCCATAAATAGTTGAATGAATGGATGAGTTTCTCATTAAGCACTTTTAGTAGCTCATATTTCTTGTACTGTGGATAATCAAGATCAATTATATTCATCTAAGGTTAAGAGCCTTTGCTGTACTCAGTTTTCTTTATTAAGTAAATTTAATAAACTGATTTTTTTTTTTTTTTTTTTTTTTGAGACGGAGTCTCGCTCTGTCACCCAGGCTGGAGTGCAGTGGCGCAATCTCGGCTCACTGCAAGCTCCGCCTCCCGGGTTCACGCCATTCTCCTGCCTCAGCCTCTCCGAGTAGCTGGGACTACAGGTGCCCGCCACCCCGCCCGGCTAATTTTTTGTATTTTTAGTAGAGACGGGGTTTCACCGTGGTCTCGATCTCCTGACCTCGTGATCCGCCCGCCTCGGCCTCCCAAAGTGCTGGGATTACAAGCGTGAGCCACCGCGCCTGGCCAATAAACTGATTTTTTTAAAAGGCATGCATGTATGTATGCGCACACACACACACACACACACGTGAAAATTTATTGTTTCTTCCCCTGAGCCTGATTCTCCAGAATTAGCTACTATTAATGGCTTACTATATTTTTTCTAGATATTTTCTCTACATATACATTTTCTTTTCTTTTCTGTTTTTTGAGACAGAGTCTCGCTCTGTCTCCCAGGCTGGAGTGCAGTGGTGCGATCTCGGCTTACTGCAACCTCCGCCTCCTGAGTTCAAGGGATTCTCCTGCCTCAGTCTCCCGAGTAGCTGGGATTATAGGCGCCCACCACCATGCCCAGCTAATTTTTGTATTTTTAGTAGAGACGGGATTTCACTGTGTTGGCCAGGATGGTCTTGATCTCTTGACCTCACGATCCGCCTGCCTCAGCCTCCCAAAGTGCTGGGATTACAGGCGTGAGCCACCGTGCCCAGCCTTCATATACATTTTCTTTACACAAATAAAATAATCATATTCTGTTCTATAAATAGCTTTTTTTCCCCTTCATGGCATTCTTAAACTTTCCATATCAATTAACTTGTGTCTTTATTTTTAATTGTATAATTTTCCATTGTAGAAATGTATAATAGAAGTCTATTAAGGAAATCCACTCTCCTCCTTTTTTTTTTTTTTTTTTTTTTTTTTACTGTAATAGTAGTGTTTCTGCATGTATTTTTGCTTGCTTCTGTGAGAATATCTATGGGTTATTTCCTGGAAGTGGTATTGCTGGGCCAAAGGATATTTGCACATAAACTTTCAGTAGATATTGGGAAATTTGCCCTTAAAATATTCAACGAATTTGTACTCTTACTAAAGATATGAAGTGTTATTTTTCTGATAACTGTACACACTTTCATTTTGTGGATTGGAAGGATTAAACTTCTGAAAATGAATCTTTGTCATGGTAACTTGAGATGTTCAGAAGATGATAGATTAGGTAATATATATGTTCCTTGGCTTATGGTGGTTTTACCTCCTGATAAACTTATTGTAAATAGAAAATATCACAAGTTGGAAATGCATTTAATATACCTAACCTACTGAACATCATAGCCTACCTTACACATGCTCAGAACACTTAAATTAGCCTACAGTTGGGCAAAACCATCTAATAGAATGCCTATTTTGTAATGTGTTGAATGTCTCACATAATTTATTGAGAACTGAAAGTGAAAAGCAGAATAGTTGTATGTGTGCTTGGAGTACTATTTCTACTGAATGTGTATCGCCTTCTCACCATCATAAAGTTGAAACTCGTAACCCAAACCATAAGTTGGGGACTGTCTATAGTTCCATTGCCTGATGTGATCTGTTGAAGTTAGGTGGAAGATAGTGTACTATGACCTCTACAGACCTATAGTGTGCATTGTACAGATTCAGATATAGAAGATCAGAATGTTGGGTTTCTAAGTTTTTATCTTTTTAGAATGTTTAAGATAAACATTTATGGCCGGGCACGGTGGCTCATGCCTATAATCCCAGCACTTTGGGAGGCCGAGGCGGGCGGATCATGAAGTCAAGAGATTGAGACCATTCTGGCAAACATGGTGAAACCCCATCTCTACTAAAAATACAAAAAAATTAGCTGGGCGTGGTGGCACGCGCCTGTAGTCCCAGCTACTCGGGAGGCTGAGGCAGGAGAATTACTTGAACCTGGGAGGCGGAGGTTGCAGTGAGCCGAGATCATGCCACTGCACTCCAGCTTGGTGACAGAGTGAGACTCCTCTAAAAAAAAAAAAAAAAAAAAAAAAAAAGGAGCATTTACTAGTGATGTTCTAAAGGAGCAGAAGACCCTGAGTACTGCTTTGAGAAGTTTAGATTTGTTGTGCTGGGGCACTATTTAAGGTCCATGAATTTAGAGAGTAATGTGGTGGGCGTGCTGTGTCAGAAAGGCTTCACTAGCAGTGTATACAGAATGAGTGGGAGTGAGTGAGCCGTCTGGAGGTAGGCAGGTCCTCTGAAGAACTGTAGTAATTCACAAAGGAGAAGAAGAAAACTCAAACTGTAGTGATAGCTATGGAGTCGAAAGTAAGATAAGAAACACAATGAATAGTTGGCAGGTCCTATTGATTAAGTGGAGAAAAATTATATTGAAGTTGCAAACCTAGGAGAATGGCCAGATAATACAGATTATGAAGTAAATGGAGAAGGGACCAATTTTGAAAAAGTTAATTTTCCTTGAAAACATAAGGAAATAAAAGAGTCCTGAAGTGAGAGAAATCAAAGATTGGAGAAGGAAAGAGGGAGAAATTATGCCACTTTTAATTTCAGCTACTACCTCTATTAGGATTTGGGAGTTATACTAATAGAGGTAGTAGTTGAAATTAAGAGTGGATGAGTTCTGGTATGAAGTGGTTGATGGGGACAACTGTTGATTGCGAACTGCATTTTAAGGAGAGGATGCTGATAGTGATGGGAGATGGGATGAAAGAATGCCCAGGCAAAGAGGAAATTTAATAATTTCAGGAGTGGGGAAAGAATAAAGAGAAATGTTACTGCAGCCTACCTTTCATTCTTTTACTGTGCATAAGATACTGTATTTGCTGGATGTTTTCCTGTAGATACCACATTGTTTTTCCTCCAGGAGTGGCATGTCAGAAAATTTTGATGATTATTTTAAAGATGTTGAGTTTTATTCCTGAAATTGAATATGGTACCTGAAAAAGGGTCTTGGGAAAGTAGTTTTTGGTGTCATATGCTGTGTTCCTTTTAGTTCATAAAATCTTTTCATCTCTTTTGAATATCTGTGGGTCTAAAAAAATACAGCTAATTTTTGGATAGGTAGAAGTCCAGATACTTTGTACGTTTTAATTGATTGTTTGAAAAATATTCCCTGGCTTTTAAAACTTGGCTAATACAAATTATAAGAATCACCATCTTTTTAGAAGGACATACTGTGAATTCAGAGTTTTTGCTGGCTTGGTGCTTGTCAGCATGGAGCCTGTTCACAGGAAATGCTTTAGAATCAGAGTCAGAGACCTGTGACACTTCTGGGGAGTCAGTATGTGAAATAGTTAGAGTGCAGGCTCCGGAGTCATTCTCCCTGGTTCCACTGTTCACTAGCAGTATATCCATGGATAGATTACTTAGCTCGTCCATTAGATTTGCTGTCTGGACGTGTCAGTAATAACAATCTCAAAGTCACACGGTTATTGAAGGGATCCATCATAGAGCTTACATTCTAGTAAGGAGAGACAGGCAGTATACAAATACTATAATACACTGGAGGAAAACATAGTGGGGCTGATTGTAGTAGATTTTTGCTCTTTTATTTCCGGTAACAGTAAAAGCAACTCTGATAAGAAAAGGTTTGAACATGAAGGCAGACCTGAAGGGAGTGAGGGAGTGAGCTATGCAGCTAACCAGGGAAGAGTTCCAGGTAGTGGGGACAGCAAGTGCAAAGGCCCTGAGGAAAGGGCACATGGGAGGGGGCAGCAAGAAGGCCACTGTAGCCAGAGCAGTGAGTGAGGGAAAAGGAGAAATAATTTCAGAGATAGCCAGTGATCAGCATATATAGGGTATTAAGCATAAGAAGGACTTTGGATTTTATCCTGTGTGCGATGGGAAACCATTGGAGTGCCAGAGTAATTTTTTTCTTAAAGCTAGTCTGCTTGTCACTTCTTTTCTTAAAAATGCCTCAGTTCTCTGTTGCCTTTGGAATAATGTTCACGTACTTTACTTTGGCACACAAGGTCCTTCACAGTCAGGCCTCTGCCTGTTTATTTAGCATCATCTGCTTCTTTCCCACATGTACCCTTCACTTTAGCCAAGTGGAATCACATGCAGCTCCCTGGATGGGTCATGATGCTTTGTGTCTTAGCATCTTTCTGTACAGTTTGCCCTGTGAGAAGCCCTCCCCCTCAGCTCACATGGTCACTGGCTCTGTTTTAGAGGGTCCTCTTTGTGCTCTTGCTCTCTCATCATTTCCACCCCGAGCCACTTTGTACTTAAGCTGCTTAAGCTTGAAACATGCCGTGTTCTTTTACCAGCCTTGATTTTGCTCTTGCCACACCCTTGCCGGTTGAAAGTATGCCTATCCAGCTCAGACACTGCCATCTTCTGCCTCCTTTGGACCCTCAGAAACACTTTGTAGCTCTCTTCTACCTAATAATAATTATTTGGAATTAAAATGTTTCTTTGCCTTCACAAAAAATCCTTGGGCTAACTTATTTCAGTTTTCTTTGTAGCTCCTAGAACAGGGTCTTACAGACATTTCATATTCAGTAGGTATTCACGGTGTGTAGGATTCATAGTATATATAATTAGAAAACTATTGGCTTTCAAACAACTAAGTGCCAAAAGCAGCAAAAATAAATGCACAATTAAAATGAGATTCCTATTAACAAAACAAATTTACTGTAATTATGATAGCTAGGTAATCCTTGTTCTCTTATATATTTATATATACTTACTAGTGGCACCAAATATTAGTATACCCAGTTTGAGATGCAGTTTGTTGAAATATATTTGGACACAACCAGGCGTGATGGCTCACACTTGTAATCCCAGCACTTTGGGAGGCTGAGGTGGGAGGATCGCTTGAGCCCGGGAGTTCAAGAACAGCCTGGGCAACATAGTGCGACCTCGTCTCTACAAAAACAAAATTAAAAAATTAGCTGGGTGTGGTTGTGCATGTCTCTAATCCCAGCTACTCAGAAGGCTGAGGTGGGAGGATCATTTGAGCCTGGGAGGTTGAGGCTGTAGTGAGCCATGACTGTGCCACCGTACTCCAGCCTGAGCAACAGAGCGAAACTCTGTCTCAAAAAAAAAAAAAAAAAAAGACACGTGAATGCTCATGGTTTTTGACGAGGTCATACCACTTCTGGAAATCTTCTTAAGAAAATAATACAAACTAGCCAGCCACAGTGGCTTTTGCATGAGGCAGGAGGATCACTTGAGCCCAAGAATTTGAGATCAGCCTGGGCAACATAGCAAGACCTTGTCTGTATAAAAAAAATTTTTTTAAATAAAAAAGAGAAAGTAACACAAACTAAATGATAATTACAACATCTACTACTACTAATGTTGAAAGTTTACCATGTAACAGGCACTGTACAAAGCCCTTTGTGTGCATTACTTACTTTAGTCCTCACAATCCCAAGAGATGTTGATAACTGATAACCTTGTGTTTTAGATAGGGAAACTGTGGCACAAAGAAGGTAAGTGACTTGCACAAGATCATACAGCTGCTATGTTGTCAAGCTAAGATTCTCACTTAAGCAGACTGTGTTCAAGAAGCCATATTCTTTTTTTTTTTTTTTTTTTGAGACAGAGTTTTGCTCTTGTCACCCAGGCTGGAGTGTGCAATGGCTCGATCTCTGCTCCCTGCAACTGCCTCCCGGGTTCAAGCAATTCTCCTGCCTTAGCCTTCTGAGTAGCTGGGATTACAGGCACTTGCCACCACACCGAGCTAATTTTTGTATTTTTAGTAGGGACGGGGTTTCACCATGTTGGCCAGGCTAGTCTTGAACTCGTGACCACAAGTGATCTGCCCGCCTCAGCCTCCCAAAGTGCTGGGATCAGGCATGAGTCACCGCGCCCAGCCAAGAAGCCATACTTTCAATTACATATGATAAAAGCTTAGGCACAAAAATGTTCATAGCAGTGTTATAGAGTATTAATAAGTTGGAAGCAATGTATATCATTCATGAATTATGGTCATCCATTCAGTAGGATAATTTTTTAGCAGCTTAATTGAGATAAAATTCACATACCATAATATTCTCGCCTTTAAAGTGTACAGTTCAGGCCGGGTGTGGTGGCTCATGCCTGTAATCCCAGTACATTGGGAGGCTGAGATGGGAGGATCACTTGAGACCAGGAGTTCAAGACCAGCCTGCTCAATGTAGCAAGACCCCATATCTCTATAGATAAATAAATACATAAAATAAGGTAAATCAAAAATAAAGAATATAATTCAGTGGTTTCCAGCATATTTCCAGATTTGTGCAGCTATTACTGCTGTCCCACTTTGGAACATTTATAACCCTAAAAAGAAATCTCCCACTCCCCATTTCCTCCTGTTTCCCCTAACCGTAAGCAACCACCAGTCTACTTTCTGTCTCTATGAATTTACCTATTCTGAACCTTTCATATAAATGGGATCATATAATATATGGCCTTTCATGATTGGCTGCTTTCAAGTGAAATTAATAGTCCTAAATATGCACGTAATAACAGAGCTTCAAGATACATGAATCAGAAACTGATAGAACTGAAAGGATAAATAGATCTAAAATTATAGTTGGAGATTTCAATACCTCACCTCTCTCTCAATAATTGATAGAACAAGTAGACCAAAAATAATTTAGAAGATGTGAACTACATTATCAACTAACTTAATTGACATTTACATAGTATTCTACCCAATACAAGCAGAATACACATTCTTTTCAGTTGCACACAGGATGTTTACTAAGATAGATAATATTTTTGTTCATAAAATAATGTCAGTGTTGGCCGGGCGTGGTAGCTCATGCCTGTAATCCCAGCACTTTGGGAGACCAAGGCGGGCGGATCACCTGAGGTCGGGAGTTTGAGACCAGCCTGACCAACATGGAGAAACCCTGTCTCTACTAAAAATACAAAATCAGCTGGGCGTGGTGGTGCATGCCTATAATCCCAGCTACTCGGGAGGCTGAGGCAGGAGAATCGCTTGAACCTGGGAGGCAGGAGTTGTGGTGAGCTGAGATTGTGTCATTGCACTCCAGCCTGGGCAACAAGAGCAAAACTCCGTCTCAAAAAAAAAAAAAAAGCGTCAATGCATTTAAAGTAACTTACATCATAAAGTATGTATGCTGACCAAAAGGGAATTAAATTAAAAGTCAATAACAGAAAGATACTTGGAAAATTACTAAATATTTAGAAACTAATATATTCCTAAGAAGCCCACAGGTCAAAGAAGAATATCAAAGATGAATTTAGAAAGTATTTTGTACTTAATGAAAATCATATCAGAATATGTGGGTTGTGGTTAATGCAAATGTTTAGAGGAAAATTCATAGCACTAAATGTCTATATTGGGTAAGAAGTAAAATCACAAATCAGTGTCCTCAGCTTTCACCTTAAGAAATTAGAAAAAGAAGAGAAAATTAAACCCAAAGTAAACAGAGGAAAAGAGTTAAGGATAAAAGCCAAAATTAGTGGAATAGGAAAAAAGAAAACTAGTAGAGAAAGTCAGTGAAATGAAAAGCTGGTTCTTTGAGAACAATGAAATTGATAAAACTCTAACCTGACTAATCAGGAAACAGAGAAGACACAAATTACCAATATCAAGAATGAAAGAATTGCCAACAAAGCTCAGATTCTATAATTATTAAAAGGATAAATAAGAGAATAATGTGAATTACTTTATAGTAATACATTAGACAGTTAGATGAAATGTGCAAATTCCTTGAAAGATACAGAATACCTAAGCTCACTGAAGAAGAAACAACCTGAAAAGTCCTATATCTATTAAAGAAATTGAATTCGACCAGGCTTGGTGGCTCACGCCTATAATCCCAGCACTTTGGGAGGCTGAGGCGGGCGGATCACCTGAGGTCAGGAGTTTGAGACCAGCCTGACCAACATGGAGAAACCCCGTCTCTACTAAAAATACAAAATTAAGTGAGTGTGGTGGCGCATGCCTGTAATCTCAGCTACTCCAGAGGCTGAGGCAGGAGAATTGCTTGAATCCAGGAGGCGGAGGTTGCAGTGAGCCAAGATGGCGCCACTGCACTCCAGTCTAGGCAACAGGAGCAAAACTCAGTCTCGAAAAAAAAAAAATTTTTTTTGAATTCCCACAAAGAAAACTCTAGGCCTACATGGTATTCCTGATTCTACCAAACATTTAAGGAGGCCATAATACCAATTTTACACAAACTCCTCCATAAAATTGATAAAGATGGAATATTTCTTAAGTCACTCTATGATTTTTATTATTTATTTACTTATTTCTTCCTGAGCCAGGGTCTCGCTCTGTTGCCCAGGCTGGAGTGTGGTGGTGTGATGGTGTGATCATGGCTCACTGCAACCTCCACCTCCTGGGCTCAAGCCGTCTTCCCACCTCAGCCTCTGAGTAGCTGGGACTACAGGTGTGTGCCACCATGCTCAGCTAATTTTTGTATTTTTTTGGTAGAGATGGGGTTTTACCATGTTGCCCAGATTGGTCTTGAACTCCTGGGCTCAAGCAATCCACCCGCCTGAGCCTCCCAAAATGCTGGGATTACAAGTGTAAGCCACCACACCCAGCCAGCAATATTTTTAACAAAATTTTAGTAAATTGAATCCAACAACATATAAAAACGATAAAATACAATGACCAAATAGGTTTATTCCAGGTATCCAAGGTTGGTTTAACATTTGAAAACCAATGTCATGTACCACATTAGCAAGAGAAAGCATATGATCAGCTCAATAGATGCAGAAAAAGCATTTAACAAAATTTAACGTGGCTTGCTGATAAAAACAGCAAACTAGTAAAATGAGGGAACTTCTCAATCTGATAAAGGGTATCTGTGAAAAACCAATGGCTGAAATCATAGTTAATGCTGAAAGACTGAATGCTTTCCCTATATAATATTTGGAACAAGTCAAGATATCTGCTATTCCCAATTGTGTTCAGCATTGTTCTGGAGGTTCTTTTTTTTTTGACGGAGTCTCAAAAAAAGACGGAATCGCCCAGGCTGGAGTACAGTGGCGCAAACTCGGCTCACTGCAAGCTCCGCCTCCTGGGGTTCACGCCGTTCTCCTGTCTCAGCCTCCTGAGTAGCTGGGACTACAGGCGCCTGCCACCACGCCTGGCTAATTTTTGTATTTTTAATAGAGGCGGGGTTTCACCGTGTTAGCCAGGATGGTCTCGATCTCCTGACCTCGTGATCCGCCCACCTCAGCCTCCCAAAGTGCTGGGATTACAGGCATGAGCCACCACACCTGGCCAATTTTTGTATTTTTTTTTTTTTTTTTTAGTAGAAACGGGGTTTTGCCATGTTGGCCAGGCTGGTCTCGAACTCCTGACCTCGTGATCTGCCCGCCTCAGCCTGCCAAAGTGCTGGGATTACAGGTGTGAGCCACTGTGCCTGGCCTTATAATTTTATTACAAAATTGAGAAACCAGATGTTTTACTTTGTTTTCTAAATTTCTGAATGTATTTTCAGAATGATATAAAATGTTAAATTTTATTTTAGATTAGAACATTGTTATCCAACTGGATGATAAATAAAGAAAAGGAAAGGAAAGAATGTTGTGAGACCCTGTAAGTACAAAATGGAGGAAGTCAATGGAATTTCAAGCTTGAGAGAAATTCTTAGGATCTTGATTGGATGATTAGGTATTGGTGGTAGAGAGAATAATGGATCCTCAAAAATGGAACTTGTAAATATGTTACGTTATAGGACAGAAAGGACTTTGTAGATGTGAACAAGGTTAAAGGCTTTGAAATGGGGAGATTATCCTGGGTTATCCAGGTGGGCTCAACTTAATCACGTGGGTTCTTAAAAGTGGAAAACTTTCCCAACTATAGTCAGAGAGAGAGATGACTACAGAAGAATGATCAAAGAAATGCAGTATTCCTGGCTGAAGATGGAGGAAGGGGGCCACTAGCCAAGAAATGTGGGCCGCCTCTAGAATGTGGAAAAAGCCAGGAGATGAGTGCTCTCCCAGAGCCTCCTGCAACCCTGCCAATGCCTTGATTTTAGCCCATTGAGACCCATTCTGGACTTCTGATCTCCAGAACTGTAAGGTAGTAAATTGGTATTATTAAGTTTGTGTTGATTTTTTTTTTTTTTTTCCTTGAGACGGAGTCTCACTTTGTCATCCAGGCTGGAGTGCAGTGGTGCGATCTCGGCTCACTGCAAGCTCCGCCTCCCGGGTTCACGCCATTCTCCTGCCTCAGCCTCCTGAGTAGCTGGGACTACAGGCGCCCGCCACCACGCCTGGCTAATTTTTTTTGTATTTTTAGTAGAGACGGGGTTTCACTGTGTTAGACAGGATGGTCTTGATCTCTTGACCTTGTGATCCACCCGCCTCAGCCTCCCAAAGTGCTAGGATTACAGCCCTGAGCCACCGTGCCCGGCTTTTTTTCTTTTTCTTTTCTTTTTTTTTGAGACGGAGTCTTCCTGTTTCCCCAGGCTGGAGTGCAGTGGCAAGATCTCACCTCACTGCAACCTCCACCTCCTGGGTTCAAGCGATTCTCCTGCCTCAGCCACCCAAGTGGCTGGGATTACAGGCACGTGCCACTATGCCTTGCTAAATTTTGTATTTTTAGTAGAGATGGGTTTTCACTATGTTGGCCAGGCTGGTCTCAAATCTCGAACTCCTGACCTCAAGTGATCCACCTGCCTCGGCCTCCCAAAGTGCTGGGATTACAAGCATGAGCCACTTTGCCCGGCCTGTTTGTGTTAATTTCTCATGGCATCTGTAGAAAACTAATACCACATGTAAGTGGGTAAAGCTCAGAATTCATATTTTGCCAGAGGGTTGAAATGGAAAATGAATTCCGTATTGTTAAGATAACTTTCTATCCCTTGGGAATTGTTTTTCCTTCCACACAGCAAACCTCATTTTCTCCAAAAGTAAAACATATATTTATAAATTACTTTTTAATGAATAAATACAAAATAATAGAGTTGGAATAAACCTTAGATACGATTCTAGTCTAACCCCTGAAAAGTATAGATGGAGAAACTGAGTGAGGGCCAAAGATTCCACAGCTAGTTAATAGTAGATCTGAGTTTATTGGCCCTTTCTTCCTTCCATATTTTTATGGAATTTAAGATGGGGATTTAAGATGGCCAAGGTTTTTTATTCTTTCTACACAGACTCAAATGCTATTCTTGTATGGTTTTTCTCTTAGGTATATAATGGACTTTGGGAAACAATTTATATAAGTGTTTTAATGAGATAGTACTAGAAGAGGATACAGTATTACATAAAACTTTTGTGTTGGGTTTTTCTATCTGCGTCTCAAGTCTGAAACATCTCTTCCTCCAGTTGCTAGTTAATGTATACTCAAATATTGGCAGCTAGGTGTGGTCCTTTGTTCTTGACTGTCCATATTTAAACCAAACTAATCTAATTAATAAGGTAAATCTGCTATGTGTTGTGTATGCACAGACATACTCTTATAATGCACTTCAGAGATAGATTTTAATTATGCTTGGGTGTTCTTAATTAGTACTCCTGATTAGAACAGAATTTTATTTTTACTTTTATAGTTAAACGCTCAGGTACAGTGTAATTCTCCAGATTAGATTTTTCAGATTAAATTTAGAGAAGGAATATACTTAGCTTGTAATGGTATTTCAGCACTGATTCTTTATAGTGTCTGATATTTTGCCATCTTTACATTGACTGTGATTTTGAAAATTGTGATTCATCTCATCATTTATTGAGTACTGCTCCTATGCCATTTACTTATACTAGGTGGTGGGAGTACAAAATGAATAGGACACATTCTCTACATGTATAGTGTTTATAGACTTTTCTTATATGTTACCTTGTTGGCTCGTTCCTAGAAATCATCAGGAGACTTAGAACCAAACTCTTTGGCTCTAGTGAATCACCTCAAGTTACTCTACCACTGTGGCACAGGTAGAAATTTGACTTTCTATAAAAAACCTAGACAACTAATAGGGACTCATTCCTACTGTCTGCACCCTTATCAAAATGTAAGTTCCATGGAGACAGAAATTGTTTTCTGTTGTTTAATGCTGTATCTACACTACAACAGTGTCTGGCACATAGTAGGTATTCAGTAGATAGTTGTTGAATAAATAAGTGAATGGCTCCTACTTATCCTTCAGCTTTCAATTAATTTATTATTATTATTTTAAATTTCTGTTTCTTTTTAGAGATGGGATCTCACTATGTTGGCCAGGCTGGTCTTAAACTCCTGGCCTCAACTGATCTACCCACGTTGGCCTCCCAAAGTGCTGGGATTACAGTCGTGAGCCACTGAGCCCGGCCCACAACTACTTTTTTTTAAGAGTCAGGGTTTCACTATGTTGCTCAGGCTAGACTTCAATTCCTGGGCTCAAGCGATCCTCCCACCTCAACCTCCAAAGTTGCTGGAGGTACAGGCACTTGGCACTGGACCCAGCTGCTGCCATAACTTTAACAGTGATGCCTATCAGATGTACCTTTGAGCTAAGGGGTCTCTTGTCTTGGTACAGAGCTGGATACAGCTTATGAGAGATAAGAGGCAATGCATAAAATTAGCCGGGCATGGTGGCGCATGCCTGTAATCCCAGCTACTCGGGAGGCTGAGGCAGGAGAATCGCTTGCACCCAGGAGGCAGAGGTTGCAGTGATCTGAGATCGTGCCATTGCACTCTAGCCTGGGCGACAAGAGCAAGACTCCATCTGGAAAAAAAAAAAAAAAAGCAATGAATAAAGTCAGGAAAGAAAGTGCCAGAGAAGGATTCAGGTTGCTTCGGGGGTAAAATAGCAGTAAATAGTTTTATTTGAACAGTGGTATGGTATGGTATTAAAAGACAATGAGGGGAATAGTACAGTAACTTCAGACACTAAGTGCTGTAGATCTTTTAAAATCCATCATAGTCGTCTTGCTGACTTCTTTAGTGATGGTTTGAGTTTTAATTATTCAGTTATGCTGCCGAAAGTATTGCAGGTTGTCAAATATCATTTATCCAAAATGCTTGGGACAAGAAGTGTTTTGGATCTTGGATTTTTTCAGATTTTGGAATATTTGCAAATTTCTCTAAGGGGAAAAAGATTTTGGCATGTAATGCATAATATTTGCATAATTATAATCCAGTGTCCTAAAATGATTGTACCCACCAAAATCTACAAACAATAAGGAACTGTGGTTGTTTGCTGTAAATAACTATGATAAACCACACTGTTTGTATCACATGTATTAGCCCATGGTGACATTGTCAATTGACCATATGCACACATGAGATATAGTATCTTGGGGATGGAACCCAGGTGTAAACATGAAATTTATTTATGTTCATATGTACTTACACAGCCTGAAGGTAATATCATACAATATTTTTATTTTTATTTATTTTTTATTTTTTTAAAGTCAATAAATTTTTATTCATGGAATTCCATGTTGTGATTTCTTCCACTAGCCATCAGGGCCACTTTAGATCCTCTAAAGAGCTGGAGTCAAAAGATTTATCTTCAAGTTAGCCATTTTTAACGAAACTGATGCTTATTTTAATCCAGTTTTCCTGTCAGCCCATAATTCTTTTATTTTGGCTTCTGTCATCTCCTTTTAATATGGATATACTGATGAAGATTTCAAAATTCACCAAGAATCTTTGGGATCTAATTTCTTCAACCAATTTACTTTAGGGTCCTTTTTACTGTAGGTGGTGGATCTGCCTGGTTCTCAATTTGAGCCCTCTCTTAACATGAATGAATTCAAATCATATTCATTCCTAAGTGATGACACTCAAGAATAGTACAGATGTGTGGAATATGCCAATACCTTTAACTCCAGATATCATGTTCTCAAGATAACTCCATTAAAACAAAAAGCCATCATATGTATCATCAACGTGAAATTGGAATGCAAAATTAATACTGCTGAGGACTTCCCTCATATCCCATGCTGTTTAACTGTCTGTTCTACAGTCCTAGAATCAATCTTTTTTTATTAAGAGACAGGGTCTTTGTTACCCAGGCTGGAGTACAGTGGTGCCATCAAAGCTCAGTGCAGCCTCCAACTCCTGAGCTCAATCCTTTTTTCTCAGCCACCCCTTCCTGAGTAGCTGCAGCTACAGGCACATGCCCCAATACCCAGCTAATTTTTAAATTTTTGTGAAGATGAGGTGTTTGTTACTTTCTTTCCCAGGGTGGTCTTGAACTCCTGGTTTCAAGCAATAACTCCCGCTTTGGTGTGGGGATTGCAGGCTTGAGCCACTGCGCCTGGCCTGGAACCAACCTTTATGGCTGTCAATACTCCCATCAGTTAACTGTCGCAGGTATCATAATATCCCTTCTTATATGTATCAAAACTCATACTGAACAATGAGTTCTGGGTTGCAAAAGAGGATTTATTTTTTGCACCTAACCATAAGTCTTTGTCCACAAGTTAAACAAAAACAGTGCAGTATACAATATTTTTAATAATTTTGTGCATTAAATAAAATTTGTGTACCTTGAACCATTAGAAAACAGAAGTATTAGGTGTGGAGTTTTTCACTTGTGGCATCATGTTAGAATTCAAAAAGTTTCAGAGTTTGGAGCATCTTGGATTTTGGATTTTTCCAATTAGGAATGCTCAACCTAATGAGAAGTGAGACTTGGACATTAAAAGTTTTAAAGCCATGGTTTTATTTGCTTAGTAGTATATAATTGCAACACTACTTTTTATCTTAATTATTGTGTAGAATCTGATGACTCCCCAACATATAACTGTCACCCACACTTCTCTCCTGAGCTCAGGCCTTATCTCTGATAACCTTCTGGACATCGCACAAGCACCCCTTGCTCAACATACCCCAGCCGGAGTTCTCTTGCTCTCCATAAAAAGCACTCTAAAATGTTCGAATTAAATTGAAGAGAAAGAATAGAAAGTCCTGATGAGTGGAACCATGAAATGTTTCATCTTTTTTCCCTAAGTTTAAAAAGATCATGAAAGTAATACATGTTTAATGTTAAACTATTTAAATAATATAAAAATAAAATCTAAGAAGTGAAAATTCTTTCTTATCCTCCCAAATCTCATTCTCCAGAGGTAACACTGTTTTAGCAGCTTGGTAAGTTATCTTTCCAAAATTCTTCTATATATAAGCAAATATACAAACACATATATACTTTTTTCCTCTTGGAAATAGGATCATGTTACAAATCATTCTGCAACTCACCATTCACTTAGTAGTACCTCTTGAAAATCCATCTGTCTTTTCATGTGAGTATTAGAAGATTGTTTATGTGGAATGGGTAAGACCTCACCTGCTCCATATTAGTGATATTTTCAGAAGTTAGCTGTCTTAAAGGGAAAACAATGAAAAAGACATTTTGGCATGTAATGAACAATATTTGCATAATTGTAATCCAGTGCTCTAAAATGATCACACCCACCCACCCATCAAAATCTGCAAACAACTGGGAACCGTGGTTGGTGGCTGCAAATATATTGCCATAAATTACACTTTGTGCCAGGTGCGGTGGCTCATGTCTGTGATCCCAGCACTTTGGGAGGCTGAGGCGGGCGGGTCACTTGAGCTGGAGGAGTTTGAGACCAGCCTGGCTAACATGGCGAAACCCCATCTCTACTAAAAATACAAAAATTAGATGGGCATTGGTGGCGCACACCTGTAATCCCAGCTACTCAGGAAGCTGAGGCAGGAGTATCATTTGAACCTAGGAGGTGGAGATTGCAGTGAGCCAAGATCAGGCCACTGCACTCCAGCCTGGGCAACAGAGCAAGAGTCTGTCTCAAAAAATTTAAAAAAATAAAAAATAAAGTACACTGTTTGTGTTACATGTATTAGCCCATTGTGGCATCATCAACAGACTTTTTTTTTTTTAATGGTCCAGATAACCAAATCATCACTGGGCACTATGCGCCATAACAATACACTTCATTTACTACAATGCTATTCTTTTTTCCTTTTTTTTTTTTTTTTGACAATATCTTGCTCTGTTGCCCAGGCTGCAGTGCAGTGGTGCAACCATGGCATGATACTCCTGCCTCAGCCTTTCCAGTAGCTGGGACCACAGGCGTGTATTTTTTATTTTTAGCAGAGATCGGGTCTCACTGTGTTGTCCAAGCTGGTCTCAAACTCCTGGGCTCAAGCCTTGACATCCCAAAGTACTGGGATTACAGGTGTGAGCCACTGCGCCTGACATTCTTTTATAATGGATGAACATTTACAAAATATTTTCCCAATTTAGTTGTTTGGATGTTTTTGTTTAGACTCTTAGCTAAATGATTCTCTACTGTATAGATTTATCTCATCCTTTTCAAAAACTGTATATTTTTATAGTATGCATTTGCCAAATTTTACTCTAACATTCCCATGACCATCCTTTTAAGGAAAAACTTTGAAATACTTTTGTTTAGCCATACAGTTAAAATTTAGCTGGAACTAAGTGATCTGTGTTTAGTTGATGAACAGATCCATGCTATTCTTGCATCATGACTTTTTCATCTCCCCTTGATTCTTTTCCCTGTATACATTTAAGCCTGTCTGGTTCTTTTCTCAAGCCTTTGCTCTCTACTCCCCTTTCACCTAAAGCATTTCATGTTTCCCTTTTATAACCCTAGTATAAGTATCAAACTTCTCACCTGTGACTTTTGCTTCTCTGTACATCTCTCTTCTACTTTTAACTTTCATGTTTACAATATGCTACCTTTCTCTTATTTTCAGTTCTTACCTTCTCAAACTTCAGAGAATCCCCACTGCCTAGTGTTCTTGGGAGATGCTAGAGGATACACAAAATGCCACCTCCCAGAAGGTCGAGGCAGTTTTTTTCTTTAAAAAAAAAACCTTTTAGCCAAATACTTACTCATAAGAAATGCTCCATTTTATTCTCAATAGTATCTTCAGAAATATTTCAGAGGTAATTGCATCTACAAACTAAAGACTTAGTGCTAAGAAAATGAGCAATCTGATAAGAATATGTAAAAAAACATTATTACTAAATTCTTTTTTTTTTTTTTTGAGACAGAGTCTCGCTCTGTCACCCAGGCTGGAGTGCAGTGGCACGATCTTGGCTCACTGCAAGCTCTGCTTCCCGGGTTCACACCATTCTTCTGCCTCAGCCTCCCAAGTAGCCGGGACTACAGGTGCTTGCCACCACGCCCGGCTAATATTTTGTATTTTTAGTAGAGACAGGGTTTCACCATGTTAGCCAGGATGGTCTGGATCTCCTGACCTCGTGATCTGTCTGCCTTGGCCTCCCAAAGTGCTGGGATTACAGGTATGAGCCACCCCGCCTGGCCTTTTTTTTTTTTTTGAGATGGAGTTTCACTCTTGTCCTCCAGGCTGGAGTGCAATGGCGCAATCTCTGCTCACTGCAACCTCCATCTCCAGGGTTCAAGCGATTCTCCTGTCTCAGCCTCCTGAGTAGCTGGAATTACAGGTGCCCACCACCATGCCCAGCTAATTTTTGTATTTTCAGTAGAAATGGGGTTTTTCCATGTTGGCCAGGCTTGTCTCGAACTCCTGACCTCAAGTCATCTGGCCGCTTTGGCCTGCCAAAGTGCTAGGATTACAGGCTTGAGCCACCTCACCTGGCCACTAAATTCTTTTAAAAATCCCTTGAGCACACTAAATGATATATTGAACATAGCTGATGACCAAATGGTGATGTAAAAGTTCCATCAGGCCAGGCGTGGTGGCTCACTCTTATAATCCTAGCACTTTGAGAGGATGAAGTGGGAGGATCACTTGAGCCTAGGATCACTTCAAGACCAGCCTGGTCAACATTAGCGAGACCCTGTCTCTTCTGAAAAAATTAAAAAAAAAAAATTAGGTGTGGTGGCACATGTCTATATTCTGAACTACTAGGGCGGCTGAAGGGGAGGATTGCTTGAGCCCAGGAATTCAAGGCTGCAGTGAGCTATGATGGTACCACTGCACTCCAGCCTGGGCAACAGAGCAAGACCCTGTCTCTTAAGAGACAGTGAGAAATAAATAAAAATTCCATCAAAGAATTTCTCTTAGGGTATAAAGCCAGAGACAAAGATGAAAAACGGGAGAAATGTCTAGTGGTTCCCACCCATATCTGACTGCACATTAGGATCATCTAACATGCTTTCTGAAAACACCATTACCCTGGCCCCACCACAGACCAATTAAATCCAGACTCTGGGCTGGAGTCTAGGCATCAGTAGCTTTTTTAAGCTCCTCAGGTGATTTTGTTGCTTAGCCCAGGTTTAGAAAAATACTTAAGAAACCTGAAGGATAAAACCAAAATGTCCAAAGTCTATCTAATAATACTTCTAGAAGTAGAGGACAGAGACATCAAAGGAAAAGAAATAATGCTAGAAAATTTTTCTGGAGATTCCGCAAAGACTTGTCTTCAGCAGTTAAGGGCCAGAATATCAAGAACCCTGCAGGAATTAAGGAAAGAAGACAAGTATCTTGACATATCCTCGCGATGGGTCCGAACTCCAAAAATAAGGATTATTATGTCTTCCAGAGAAGAAAAGATGGGAGCCACAGTGTGTACTCTGGAGGGAAAGAAACCTACCTGGCCTAACTGATCCAAACACAGTTTCTGCTTTTTCCCCCAGATGCCACTCTCCAGCGCATTCCCCTAGCTCACTCCTGCTTTCTGGGGCTGACCCCAGACCTAGAGCTTCTCCAGGCTTCCCTGGGAAGAGCTGCTCTTAACAGTTGGTGTTTGGGAGGCAACTTTCTCTTCTTTGCTCTCTCCTTCGGTCTGACCTCATCTGCTGTGTAGTGTTCAGTAATTCCCCCAAAGTTCTGGTTCAGTTAGGAACACTTCTTGTTTTCCACCTCAGAGTTTTGCAGATTTTAAAAACTTTTTCTTGTCATCCCAGCATCTTCCTGGGGAGAGGAAGTTGATGACTTAGTCCTGTCGTTCAACCTTTTTGAGGCCAAATAGGGTAAAATTATATTAAGGGGAATAATACTGTATTCAGGTTCATCCTTTAGTATATAATGGTAACATTTGGATAGTCTAATATTTTCTGGGTTTTTTTGTTTGTTTGAATATAATCCTTTGCTTTCTGCTAACTTGAAAACAGTAATTTATCCAACTCAGCACACTCAGTCAGGGGAAGTGTGGTCTGTTAGCTTTGTTTTCTTCAGTAATTATTTGTACTGAGAAGAAAAATAAGTTTACCAAAGAAATATCTTTCTGAAAACTCTCCTGTTAGTAGCATAATCTGAGGCAAGACACTGATATTTTAACAAAGAGAACAATACAGTAATTTACATAATATACATAGGGAATTGGTAGATATGGCTTTAAAATGACTTCTCATTTGGGGGACCTGATAGTTTAATTACGTTAACTCAAGTTTTTAGTACACTGTTGATGAAATATTAAGTGTATTCTCATTTTTCTGTTATGTCTCAGGTGTTTGCTGACTAGCACTTTGGAGAGTGTATGCTTATCTGCCATGTCCATAACAGAATGAACTGTGTGTTCCCTTTTCACTGGGTAGCAATTTTCCACCTTTGGACAGTTCAGCACAGTAAGCTTTATCATAGATTAATATCCACAGCTACATAGTGATTTTAAATCCAGAATAAACCTAGGGTGAGGGAAAGAAGAAAAGTTCCTCTTATAAAAACGGTGAAACCGTCTCAGTGTGTCATGACAGTTTTTAGGAATTGTCTGTCCTTACTGTCTTTTTTATGTAACATTCAATCAAGGAAAAGTTTTATTTGTTTTGTTAGCTTACAAAAACCTATACTCCTAATGGCTTAACTGGAATTAAGGGGAAATACTTGGAAAATTCAGTTTATTTCTTTATTCTTCCAGCTTTATCTGCTTTTGAAAGTTCAAAAGTTTGTTTTCTTGTTGTTTTTATCTTTGTGTTTTAATTATTCATAGTACTTCTCTTCATATGGACTCAGTACTACTGACAAGAGCCATCCTCTGAGATTACTAAGATGACTTGCATCCCTTGAAGTGTTGGAGCCAAAACATGAAGAGCTAATTCCTTTATCAAATGGGATTTAGAAAACTAGTAAATCAGCTTATACAGGTTGCCTATTTACTTGAATTTAAACAAGCCATTATTTTCAAAATAGCAAGGTCAGAACCAAAAGAAAATGTTTCTTTTTTTCTCTCTCTCTTTTTTTTGAGACAGAGTCTTGCCCTGTTGCCCAGGCTAGAGTGTGGTGGCATGACCTCGGCTCACTGCAACTTCTGCCTCCCAGGTTCAAGCAATTCTTGTGCCTCAGCCACCCGAGTAGCTGGGATTACAGGCGTGTGCCACCACGCCTGGCTAATTTTTGTATTTTTAGTAGAGACGGGGTTTCATCATGTTGGCCAGGCTGGTCTCAAACTCCTGGCCTCAAGTGATCCCACCCGCCTCAGCCTCCCAAAGTGTTGAGGTTACAGGCGTGAGCCACTGTGCCCAGCCTGAAAACATTTCTTCATTGACAGTATTTTCATTAAAAAATTTAGCTGAACTCCAAATGATGAACATTCAAAAGAAAGCATTGTCTTTGGATGATTTGAAAGCAAGTGGCAGATATCATGACACCTCACCCCTAAATACTACAGCATGTGTCTCCTATGAACAAGGATATTACTCTACATAAAACCATAATACTATATCACATTCCAAAAGGCCAACATATAGTAATAATAAGCTAATATGCAGTCTCCTTTTCCAAGTTCTTATAATATTTTGTCCCCTAATCAAGGATCCAGCCAAGGATCACTAATTACACTTGGTTGTCATATCTCTATAGTCTCCTTTAATCTGGAACAGACCTCCCGTCTCTCCCTCTCTCTCTTTCTCTTTTTTTATCTTTTAAGAGATGAGGTCTCACCCTTCGGCCCAGGCTGGAGTACAGTGGCATGATCACAGTTCACTGCAGTCTCAAACTCCTGAGCTCAATCAATAGTCCTTCCATCTCAGCCACCTGAGTAGTTGGGACTACAGGTGCACGCCACCTTTTTGGTTCTTTATGTCGTTAACATTTTTCAGGAGTCTAGGCCAATGGTCTTGTAGAATGCTTCACAATCTGTTTTTGTCTTTTCTTCTTGATTAGTTTCAGGTTAAACATTTTTGATAGGGATAGCACATAGGTGATAGCACATCTATATCACATCACTAGATCATATTAGGAGACAGAGTAATAGCAGTTTTTTTCATTATTGGTGATGCAGAGTTTGGTTATGATGCAGATCACTTGTTAAAGTGTTATCAGTCAGATTGTTTTATTTGAAAGGTCCTTTTTCTTTTTTAATAAGTAATCTGTGGGGTACTTTCCCAATAACCTCTCACCTGGTGGTTTTAATTTGTTCAATGCTTTACACCCAGAGATCTATTAATGGATGTCAGCATCTCTGTGAATCCCCAGGAAATTTTTTTGTGTGCATATATTTTCCCAGGCATACAGTCCAGGACCCTCCAAATATTT
Organism: Hylobates moloch; assembly: GCF_009828535.3. Taxonomy (NCBI): domain Eukaryota; kingdom Metazoa; phylum Chordata; class Mammalia; order Primates; family Hylobatidae; genus Hylobates; species Hylobates moloch. The sequence goes on along the minus strand of NW_026652295.1, from coordinate 34,197,608 downwards.
AAGAGATCTTATCAAGGTGCCTTTTACAAGTTTCTGTGCATCACAGAAGCATGTTATAAGCAGTGGGTTTCTAGAAGCTGAGAACCAATCCCGTTCTTCTGATTTTCCTCATTATCTAGCTTGCCTCATGTAGAGCTAGGTACATAATTTTTGTTGTTTGTTTGAGAACAATTGTTCTGGCCTTTCGCTTATCCTGAGCCAAACATTTGGATCTTTTATATTTGGTATAAAGTGTACTAGAAACTAAAGCAGAGAGACTTAGCCCCTGGTTTTTGGTGTTTTCATTTGAAGATTTTGGGGCACAACAATTGGATTTGTGTCTTTGTTGAACTGAATAGTGGTCATTTGGAAATGAGTTAAAACACTACAATATATGTTTTAGTTGTCTAATTATAGTTGTATCAATAAGACATTTTCTGCAAGTGCAGAAAGACTCTTTGACTCTGTAGACAAGAAGGCTCAGGAGATGAGTTTAGGGGGCCTTAAGTTTGTTATTAGCCTAATGTGTAATAGCTGCAGGAGTGATTCCTTCTTGATTTTCCCTGCCCAAGCAGGGAGCAGTGTGGAATTCATCATGGCAGTGGTTAGGTGTGTTTTGTTTAGTCTGTGATTAGCCTGTTGGTTACACTGGCTTGGCTTGCGTGAAAAAATGTCTGTCAGGTGACCACCAATAACAATAAGAGCTAACATTTGAATAGTATACCTTAAAAATACACATTATACCACTTCATCCAGAAGATTATCTGTGAAAACAGGTATTTTTATTCTAATCACATAGGTAAAGAAAAAAGTCTTAGAGAAGTTAAGGTAGCCAACATGAAACAGCTTGTAAGGAGCAGAGGAAGAACCCCCCAAATTCCATTACAAATTCCTTGCGCTTTTTGTCTTACCATTCTCAAAGGTAGAGGCATTCTAGGGAATCTAAATATGAACAAAGCATGGACCTTGCTCTGAAGGATCTTTTAAACCTAGGCCGGGCGCAGTGGCTCACGCTTGTAATCCCAGCACTTTGGGAGGCCGAGGCGGGTGGATCACGAGGTCAGGAGATCGAGACCACAGTGAAACCCCGTCTCTACTAAAAATACAAAAAATTAGCCGGGCGTGGTGGTGGGCGCCTGTAGTCCCAGCTACTCGGAGAGGCTGAGGCAGGAGAATGGCGTGAACCCGGCAGGCGGAGCTTGCAGTGAGCAGAGATCGCGCCACTGCACTCCAGCCTGGGTGACAGAGCGAGACTCCGTCTCAAAAAAAAAAACAAAAAAAAACCTAACAGGCGCATAGTCTTATAAATCTCTTACAGACAACAAATGGAGAGAAGAGCTAAGGAAGTACATAAAAGGGCAAAATGGCCTACAAATAGAGGGTCAAGGTTGGTATGACAGAAGTAGCATTTGAGAGAGGTGGATGTTTTGGAAACAAGAAAGGGAGTGACCAGAAGAATGACTATGGGAAAGCACTGGGTTTGTTGTAGAGGTGGAATTGGCCTAGTTTGGCTGGAGCATGAGCTGCATGAAAGAAAGTAAAATAAAATAATGGCAGCTAGAACTCAAAGATAGATTAGGGCCAGATTGTGAAGGGCCTTGAATGCCACATTTAAGAACATTCTGTAGGTATTTTGGGCAGGAGATGAAAAATGACCCTACAGAAGGCCCAATAATGACGATAAATGGTTAAACATGTTTAAGTTACCAATCTATGCTAATCTTTTAAGAAATGCTATCTCACTGCTGCCTCACTGTAACTATGAATAGTGTACTGTGTCCATTTTGCACATGAAAAACGAAGGCTCGGCAAGATTAAGGAAATTGGAAATGTCAAGAGCTGCAGCTAGGACCCAGACTTGGGCCTGTCAGATTCTAAAGCCTGTTCTGTGTCTCACTGTGACTGATATATTGTCACTGCTTTTATTAAGAACTGATAAGGTCATAATCCTCTGTCAAGAATATGGCTATAGAAAAAGGATGTTTTCAAAGTTGTGAAGGGACCACTTCTCACCATGTTATGTTAAGGAATGTAATCACTACCCAACTTGACTTGTACTGTTCTCTGTTTTGAGACCAGAGCTAGATGGGAAATTAAAGAATTGGATGATGTTTTATTTACATGCCTGATGACATCAATACATGCTCATAGCAAATGTCTTTGTTTTCGTTTTCAGTATCTAAGCTTATTGGCCCTAAGTAAATCTTAGGTTAGGTAGAGCTCAGTTCCCAGGGGCATTCAAGATTCGTAAAGAAGTGATATTTTTCCCAGCTAAAATATTTTCCTTCTTACCAGGTTCTCTACTTAAAAGACAATGACTACTGATGAAGGTGCCAAGAACAATGGAGAAAGCCCCACAGCCACTGTTGCTGAGCAGGGAGAGGATATTACCTCCAAAAAAGACAGGGGAGTATTAAAGGTGAGGCCACAAAGCTGAGTGACATACAAGGAAACCTGCTATCTGGAAAGATTGTTTATAACATCTCTTTCTGAGGGGGGCTGGGGTGGATAATGTTTGTTGAGGGTTACTAAGTGCCAAACACTAGAGCTAGATTCTCATTTTGTCTTCATAACTTCAAGGTTTTTTTTAAGAGTTGAGTCTCGTTATGTTGCCCAGGCTGGTCTTGAGCTCCTGGGTTCAACTGATCTTCCCATCTCAGCTTCCTGAGTAGCTGGGATTTTCTTTTTAAATTAATAAATTAAATTTTTGAGAGAGGGCATCTCATTATGTTGCTCAGGCAAGTCTTGAAATCCTGGCCTCAAGCGATCCTCCCACCTCTCAGCCTTCTGAGTAGCTGGGATTATAGGCACGAGCCACTGCCTAGCTAGAGATTTTAATTTTTAATCCCAGATTATAGATGTTGAAATTGAGACTGAGCTAGGTAAATTAACTTGCTGAGACTGAGCTAGGTAAATTAACTTGCCTAATATCATATATCTTAGTAATGCAGATTTACCTGGGGTTCAGGTCCAAGCTATATCTCACTCTAAAGGGCTATGTTTCCCTATTCTCAGAGTATACAAATAGGTTACTATTTTAATGTATCCTTTTAGTACACTAAAGCTAGCTAATGACAATTTTAAAGACTTTTTAAGGAAAGAAAAGCTAACTTGAAAAATTCAAAGGGGTTTTATTTTATTTTATTTTGAGACAGCGTCTCCCTCTGACCAGGGCTGGAGTGCAGTGGCGTGATCTCGGCTCACTGCAACCTCTGCCTCCTGGGTTCAAGCAATTCTCCTGCGTCAGTCTCCTGAGTAGCTGGGATTACAGGCGCCTGCTACCACGCCTGGCTAATTTTTGTAGAGACAGGGTTTCACCATGTTGGCCAGGCTGGTCTTGAACTCCTGACCTCAGGTGATCGCCTGCCTTGGCCTCCCAAAGTGTTGGGATTACAGTTGTGAGCCACCGTGCCCAGCCCAAAGGGGTTTATTTTTATATATAAATGTTGTTCCTGTGTACAGTGAAGATATCTTTTGAGATTTCCTCAGAGAATATACTTTACTTTTGAATTAGCTTTCCTACTTATTAAAGCACTATACAGTCATTCACCGTATAATGACATTTCAGTCAGTGACAGACTGCACCTTCAGCGGTGGTCCCATAAGATTATAATGGGGCTGAAAAGTTCCTATGGCCTAGTGGTGTCGTAGCTGTTGTAACATGGGTAGTACAGTGTATTATGTGTTTGTGGTGATGTGGGTGTAAACAAACCTACTGCACTGCAGTCACAGTTACGTATAGTACATAATACTTGATAATAAATGTTTATATTACTGGTTTATGTGTTTACTATACTTTCTATCATTATTTTAGAGTGTGCTTCTACTTATTTTTTAAAAAGTTAACTGTAAAACACCCTTGGCTGAGTGCGGTGACTCATGCCGGTAATCCCAGCACCCTGGGAGGCCAAGGCAAGAGGATCACTTGAGGCCAGGAGTTCAAGACCAGCCTGGGCAACATAGTAAGACCCCTATCTGTAGAAAAAATTTAAAAAAATTAGCCAGGCATAGTGGCATGTACCTGTAGTCTCTACTACTCAGGAGACTGAGGCAGGAAGATCATGTAAGCCTGGGAGTTCCAAGCTGCAGTGAACTATGATCATCAGTCATACTGCATTCTAGCCTGGGTGAGAGAGTGAGATCCTGTCTCAAAAACAAATGAACAAACAGAAAACAGCCTTGGGCAGGTCTTTCAGGAGATATTCAAGAAGAAGGCATTGTTATTATAGGAGACAGCAGCTCCATGCATGTTATTCTCCTGAAGACCTTCCAGTGGGACAAGATGTGGAGGTGGAAGACTGATATTGATGATCCTGACCCTCTGTAGGCCTAGGTTTATGTATGTGTTTGTGTCTTAGTTTTAAACAAAAAAAAGTTTAAAAAGTAAAAGAATAAAAAATATAAAAAATAGAAAAATGCTTATAGAATAAGGATATAAAGAAAGAAAATATTTTTGTGCAGCCGTACAGTGTTTGTGTTCTAAGTGTCATTACCAGAGTCAAAGCTAAAAAAATCATAGTTTACACAGCAAAGATGTTACAGTAAGCTAAGATTGATTTATTATTAAAGAAAGAAAAAAAATTTAAAATAAATATAGTCTAGGTGTCCAGTGTTTGTAAAGTCTATGGTAGTGTATGGTAATATCCTAGGCCTTCACGTTCACTCACTGCTCACATGCTGACACATCCAGAACAACTTCCAGTCCTGCAAGTTCCCTTCGTGGTAGGTGTTCTGTATAGGTGTACAATTTTTTTTCTTGTATACCTTTTATTACTGTACCTTTTTCTATGTTGAGATATGTTTAGATACACAAATACCACTGTTTTACAATTGCCTGCAGTATTCAGTGCAGTAACACAATGTACAGGTTTGTAGCCTTGGAGCAATAGGCCAAACCAGCTAACGTGGGTGTATACAAGTAGGCCAGGCCATCTAGGTTTGTGTAAGTACACTCTGCGATGTTCACATAAGGATGAAATCAGCTAAGAACACATTTCTCAGAACATATCCCTGTCCTTAAGCGATGCATGACTGTGTGTGTTTCTTCACTCTATAGTTAATCATTTTCACGTGTGTTTCTTTTGTTTTGTTTCTTACAACAATGTGGTGAGACAATCAGAGCATCTTGAGTCTTCCATCTTATAAGTGAATAAACTGAATCTGAGAAAGGTTAAGTGGCTTTAGTCACATTAAGTAGTTATTTCTCCTACACCATTGTTAACATATATAAGTTTTGTATAGTTAAGTTTTGTTTTTCCTGAAAAGATTATCTGATGCATTCTAAATATTACCAGGATGCTGAGTTTTAATATCTCTTGTGCCAGCAGTAGCAAGTAAGAATTTTTGTTTTGTATAACCTTGCTTATGTGAAAGCCTTCTGTGCCTGGATCTCTTCTGAATATATGTGAATTGCTATTATGTGCTAAGTCAAATTTTGGAGACTTGCAGCTATAGAATAAGGGCTTTATGCTGTAGACTTACATCCTATTGTCTTCTTTTAGAAGGCTTCTCAACCTTGTAGCTATATAGTTACTCATCCTAAATTCCAGGAAGCTTCTAGAGACAGTGGAGACTTTGCAGGCTGTCCTCAGCATCTCCCTGCCTCTGTTTACGACTTCCCCTTTCATCTTTTCAGAGTGCCCACGCCCAGAGAACATGATCTCCAACTTGCCTCAGACCCTGTTTTGTTCTAGGGAGTAAATCTAATTGCAAGATTTTTAGGCTTATTAAGAAACATTTGAGATTTGAAGCCCTTTAAATTATATCATTTATCATTGTCTAGAGCCTTGGATTTCACCATGAGGCTTTTGGTTAAGATTTAAATGGGTCTAGTAACTGTGCGAGCTAGGGCAATTTAGTTAACCTCTCTGTAATTAAGTTCCTGTTTGTAAAATTAGAATAATAATGCCATCAACCTCATAGAGTTATTAGGATTAGGTGAAGCACTTAGCATAGTGCCTGTCCTATAGTAATCTATCTTATTAACTATTATGTATTTTAAAAAAAAGAACCAGTGCTGGTTTGGAAATTCAGTAACTATCTGAGGAAGATAAAAGTTGGATTTATATTTTAAAAATAATAGAACCTAGATTGTGTTCTTAAGGCAACTCTAGATTTAGGCACAAATTCATCTTGCTAGGGAAGCCTGAAGTGATACCATAGTACCACTTGCTGGGGTGGATGGCTCTCTGACTCTGGTAGCCATTCATCCCAAATGCCCAGTTACTGTTTATAGTCCTAGAAATGCAGAGTCCTTCCACGTGAGGCTTACAGTTGAGCATAGCCTCCCAAATACCACATGCAGTTCATGAACATGAGCACTTGTAGAATATTGTGTAATATCTTTTAGATTAATATTTTGAAACTATTTTTTTCTTTTGAAGTCCTAGAAGGGCAGTAATGTTTCTTTGCCTTTAAAGAATGTTTGGGGCTGGGTGTAGTAGCTCATACCTGTAATCCCAGCACTTTAGGAGGCTGAGGCAGGAAAATCACTTGAACTCAGGAGTTCCAAGCCAGCCTGGGCAACATAGCAAGATCTCATCTCTACTAAAAATAAAAAAATTAGCCAGGTGTGGTGGTATGTGCCTGTAGTCTCTGCTACTCGGGAGGCTGAGGTGGGATAATCACTTGAGCTGGGTGATAGAGGCTACAGTGAGCTATGGTTGTACCACCGCATGCACTCTAGCCTGGGTGAAAGAGCAAGACCCTGTCTCAAAAAACAAAATAAAGATGTTTGGGCTTTTGAGTTAAGAAAGCTGTGGAATTTAAGTTCACAGTGTTTATGTGATATTTATGTTAGGCAGAGAGTATACTTGTAAAAAAAGAATTTAGGAGCAAATAATCAAATTATTTAAATAAAACTCAAAGCAAACTCCTTCCCCAAAAAGATGTTCATCAGATGTTAGCTACCATCCTCTGTTATCTACCAAAAATGATTAATTTGGCATAGATGATTAACAAATTACACCATCACACACCTGGATTTGATTTTCTTCTCCCAGAACTGACCAACTACATTAGCAGCTTGCTCTGCCAAGAACAAAATAATACACTGGATTTTACAATAGCTAAATACTTTACTAGAAAACAAGTTATTCAGTATCATATCAAGCAGTGCAATGATACTCATGTTTTTTACAGATAGACTATGTTTCAAATAATAGGAAATTTAACCTGTTTTACCAGGAAATTGGGCTTTCTGAAAATAAACAAGCAGAATCTAGTCAGAAGCTAATGTTTTTCGCAAAGAAGGGAAATAAAATTACACCTTTGAAGCTTTGCTTAAGCTTCTTTTTGAATATTTTTAAAAGTCCACTATTCTTTCTGGTCTAAGTCAGTGTGTATATGGACTAGCTCACAAGTCTGTGTTAGAGAGTTTAGTGTCAGGCGTGGTGGCTCATGCCTGTAATCCCAGCACTTTGAGAGGCCGAAGCAGGTGGATCACGAGGTCAGGAGTTCGAGACCAGCCTGGCCAACATGATGAAACCCCATCTCTACTAAAAATACAAAAATTAGCTGAGCATGCAGGCGCGCGCCTGTAATCCCAGCTACTCCGGAGGCTGAGGCAGGAGAATCGCTTGAACCTGGGAGGCGCAGGTTGCAGTGAGCCGAGATCACGCCATTGCACTCCAGCCTGGGCGACAGGGCGAGACTCTGTCTCAAAAAAAAAAAGAGGGTTTGGTGTCAAAATATAGGGCATTAAACCAATGAACAGGATTTATTGGTTAATTCTTTGAAGGAATAAATAGTGTGATAAGCAATAAAAGTAGATATAAAAGACAGGTTGGTAAAGGACAGTTTTCTAGCAATGAGTTACTGTGAGGAATGAAGGGAGGCATTAGAAAGAATGGATAATAGTATGTTTGCAAATCTGCCTGGATGTCTTGGGATGGACTGTGTGAGCTTTTTATTCTCTGATTACAAATAAAAAGTTTCACCTCCTTTTTCTTAATGTTTGTCTTTTCTAGATTATCAAAAGAGTGGGGAATGGTGACGAAACGCCGATGATTGGAGACAAAGTTTATGTCCATTACAAAGGAAAATTATCAAATGGAAAGAAGTTTGATTCCAGTCATGATAGAAATGAACCATTTGTCTTTAGTCTTGGCAAAGGTAAGAGGGTGTTTTTTTGAGTTGTATTTTACTTAGCTTTATTACTATTTGTAATATATAGGAGCAGAGGATTCTATCCTTTCTAAAAGTAAAGATATTTTAGAGTAGTAGTACTCAAAGAATGGTCTGAGAATCCCTAGGGCTCCCTGAGATCTTTTTAGGGGGTCCCAAATGTCATTTATTTTCATAACAATACTAAGATATTATTTGCCTTTTTACTGTATTGACATTTGCACTGATGGTACAAAAGCTGCAGTGGTAAAAAACTGCTGGTTCCTTAACACAAATCAAGGCAGTGGTAACCAGCTGTTCCAGTAGTCATGGTATTTTCCACTGCCACTCCTTCACTATTTACATAAGGGAAAAAGCTAGTTTCATGTAAGAATGTCCTGATAAAGCAGTAAAAATTATTAGTTTTATTAAAACCCAATCTTTGAGTTTCACATCACTTTGATATTCTGTGACAGAAAGAGAAGCACGTGTAGAGCACTTCTGTACCCCAAAGTATGATGGTTGTCTCAAGGAAAAGTACTTGTATTCTTGTTTTAGTTGAGATCTGAACTAACTGCGTTTATTGCATGAAATACCATTTTTACTTGAAAGGGCAAATCTGATTATGCAGACTTGATTCAGTATTTGGCAGGTGTTTTTCTGAGAATGAATGGAGTAAGTCTCTCACTTCAAGGAAAAACAACTGACAATGTTTTTTGCCATTAAGTTTTCAAGTAAAAATTATAGTTTAGGAGAACTCCTATTTGCCACTGTGGGCTTGACAGCTTCCGAAGACTTTTCTGATGAGATTGGTGGGTATTAATGAATGTGGTTTTAAATATACAATGAAATATGTCCACATTTGGAAGATCTGTATAACTAAGAACGAATATTTTCTCAGTGACCAATGCAAGATGTTACAAGATCATGTGTGAATAAACAATTCATTCAAAGTTAGACCAACAGATTTTAATGTAACAGTATGAAAAGTTCACTGGTACACTTTCAGTTTCCACATTGTAATTGACTTTTATGAATCTTACAACTCATACAGTTTTGATGTAGTATCAGATAATTATATTCACAATTATCTAAAAGGTTGTTGGCCGGGTGTGGTGGCTCACGCCTGTAATCCCAGCACTTTGGGAGGCCGAGGCGGGCAGATCACGAGGTCAGGAGATCGAGACCACGGTGAAACCCCGTCTCTACTGAAAATACAAAAAATTAGCTGGGCGTGGTGGCGGGCGCCTGTAGTCCCAGCTACTCGGGAGGCTGAGGCAGGAGAATGGCGTGAACCCCGGGGGGCGGAGCGTGCAGTCAGCCGAGATCGCGCCACTGCACTCCAGCCTGGGCGACAGCGAGACTCTGTCTCAAAAAAAAAAAAAATAAATAAATAAATAAATAAAAGGTTGTTAAAGGGCTCCCACCCTTTTCAACTATCTATCTTTGTGGGTTTGGATTTTTTTTTCCATGTACTTCAACCAAAATTGCAACAGATGAATGCAGAAATAGATATGAGAATCTGGTTGTCTTGTGTTACAAGTCAAACACATTTCCACATGTATAACATTCTAAACGAGTGACACTTGCCTCACTAATTTTTTTTGTTTTGGTTTGGAAAATACAAAATATAAAAATACTTTGTACAAAATTAAATTACTTATATTAACATGGGGTTATTCTGAAATGAATTATTAAATAACTACTTTTTTACTAAATCTCAGTAGATATGTCAAATAAACAAAAGCTCTTTGGAGTCCTCAATTTTTAAGATGTTAAGGGGTAGGGCTCCTGAGGAAAGAAGGTTGAGAACTACTATTTTCAAGTATTAAGTATGATTTTTACTAATTTATTTTCAAATGCCTTTTTTTTTTTTTTTTGACACACGGTCTCTATCTGTCAGCCGGGCCGGCTCACTGTAGCCTCGACCTCTCAGGCTGAAGTGATCCTCCCACCTCAGCCCCGCAAATAGCTGGGAATACAGGTGCGTGCCACCATGTCTGGCTCGCTCTGTCGCCCAGGCTGGAGTGTAGTAACACCATCTCGGCCCACTGCAGCCTCCACTTCCCAGGTTCAAGCGAGATTGTCATGCCTAAGCCCCCCAAGTAGCTGGGAATACAGGCGTGCACCACCACGCCTGGCGAATTTTTGTGTTTTTTGTAGAGATGGGGCTTTGCCATGTTGGCCAGGCTGGCCGTGAACTCCTGACCTCAAGTGATCTGCCCACCTCAGTGCCCCCAAACACCTGGGATTACAGGCATGAGCCACCATGCCCAGCCTAATTTTTTTTTTTTTTTTTGTAGAGACAGGGTTTCACCATGTTGCCCAGGCTAGTCTTGAACTCCTGGGCTCAAGCAATCTGCCCGCCTCAGCCTCCCAAAGTGCTAGGATTATAGGCATGAGCCACCACACCTGGCCTCGAATGCTGTTAAATGTCTTTAGTTCACTTAATATTATTATTTTTTAATCTTGTAGGAATAATAGCCCATATATCAAATTAAACTTTGTAGAACATGTGGCCTATTGGAAGTTGGTGGCTGAGTTACGTCTTTTATTCTCGTCTGCCACAGACAAGCAACTGTAGTTTGTTCCTAGATTAGGGAAAAAAGAAGTATTCCCCCTATTCACCACCATGGCTATGTGTGGACTTCATTCCTTGTCCTTCAGCTCTGTATCTAGTTGAATTGCTAACTAAGCATGGATCTGGAAAGGAAATATAGTAAGCAGGAACTGAGGAATTACTTTCTGTCTCTTGCCACTCAGCTTTCCCTGCTTCCTGTATCATTTGTGTGCCTGGTGAATTCTGCTTCCCGTCCAGCTGTGCTCTTTCCAAGCTCCAGTTCTGACCATGCCCCTGCTCCCTTCTCCTTTGGGTCTTTAGTAGGTTAATGGCTCATGAGGTATTAATTTTTTGTTTGAATAAGATAGCAGTAAAAATCAAATACAGTCTTGTGGCAGATAATTATGACAGTTATTTTAGAATTTTGTTGTTGTTGTTGTTGATTTAGGGATATGAACCTCCAGGGCTGCCAGAATGGGTATGGCATCATTATTTAGATGACCTAAGAGTGACTGACCTTGGCAGACCCCCTTGTTCCTGCCACCCGCTAAATCCTTACTCTATCCTTAGAATTCCTGTCTTAAAGAAGTTGAGAGTTAAGATAACAGGTCCTTTTAGCAGTTATCTTGGTGAGCAGAATTAAGAATTGTTGAGAATTTATATTGGTATCTTCTCTACTGAGATTTTCTCAGTAAAACACTATAGTGAATGAGTTTCCTGGAATTTTAAGCAGAGTGAGAAGATTTTCTGAGTTTTTTTTTTTTGTGACAGTCTTGCTGTCGCCCAGGCTGGAGTGCAGTGGCGCGATCTCGGCTGACTGCAGGCTCCGCCTCCGGGGTTCACGCCATTCTCCTGCCTCAGCCTCCCGAGTAGCTGGGACTACAGGCGAGTTTTTTTTTAAAATACAAGTTGGGAGAAAAAAAGAGGCAACTTTCAGTTGACTTTGTACCTCTGACACACCTGTCTAGAGTCAGTGCGGTCTCATGGGAAAAGCTTCCAGCTGGGCGTTAGGAAGCCAGAGTTCCTGTCTTCCCTGTTCCTTGTGGTGTGTTAACATGAGTAAGCCACTAAATCTTACCTGCTTCTGTAAAAAGAAGTCTGTAGAGAGCCTATGTGATTCTATTCTTGTTCCTTCTGTAAAGAATGCAGGAACAAAAACCATAAAAGACTAATACCAACACAAAGAGACCCTTAGAGGCCTCCTTAAGATGGTAATTGGAAATACTAGGATAGAGCAATATGCCTCTGGTAAAACATCTATAACATAATGTATTTAGTTGCCTACAAAACAAGAAACATTGGTTAGGCAATGTATAGTTTCGTGGGGTTTTTTTTCCTTTTTTTTTTTTTGAGATGGAATCTCACTCTGTAGCCCAAGCTGAAGTGCAGTGGCATGATCTTGGCTCATTGCAACGTCTGCCTCTGGGGCTCAAGTGATTCTCATGCCTCAGCCTCCCCAGTATCTGGGACTACAGGTGTGCACCACCACGCTTGGCTAATTTTTTGTGTTTTAGTAGAGACAGGGTTTCACCATGTTGCCCAGGGTGGTCTCGAACTCTTGAGCTCAGGTGATCTGCCTGCCTTATCCTCCCAAAGTGCTGGGATTACAGGCGTGAGCCACTGCGCCCGGACCATAGTTTTATACTTATATTTTATAGCAGTAGGTAGTTTATCAAAATGAAGAAAATAATATAAATGGACAGTAGCATAAATATTATTCATCGAACTCCCTTGATCCTTTATATTGTACCTCTCCCAAGGGAATAAATAGAAATATTTCAATGGAAAGTCATCCTAATTTGGGGATTCTAGTATGACTTCAGTATTTAACATAGAACTATAAGAGCCTATCTGTAAAAATCCCATTGAAAAGATAAACATATCATAAAATATGTAAACAAATTCAAGCTATACCTACACTTGCTTTGTATCTGTCTTTTGCTTTGTGTATGTCTGTTGCTTTTATCATACCATCTTTTTTTCTTTTCTTTTTTTTTTCTTTTTGAGACAGAGTTTTACTCTTGTTGCCCACGCTGGAGTGCAATGGCATGATCTCAGCTCACTGTGACCTCCGCCTCCCAGGTTCAAGCAATTCTCCTGCCTCAGCCTCCCAAGTAGCTGGGATTACAGGCACGTGCCACCACACCTGGCTAATTTTGTATTTTTAGTAGAGACGGAGTTTCACCATGTTGGCCAGGCTGGTTTTGAACTCCTGACCTCAAGAGATCCACCCGTTTTGGCCTCCCAACGTGCTGGGATTACAGGCGTGAGCTACCGTGCCTGGCCAGCCGTACCATCTTTTAAACTCTATTCTTTACTTTCTTCATCTAAGGTTATGATAATCATATATACTACATATATTATATATGATTATATAAGTATATATTATTATGTTGAGGATTAAGATAATGTACACCATCGCCTAGCATTCAGCCTAACAAATGGTAAGCACTCAGATGTTGATTATCATTGTGGCAGTGTTAGGATTATTGACTAGTTTTATAATGGAATGGTAAAAGCTGTGTTATAACATCTTGGGTCCTGACTTCATCTGTTGACTATGCATGCATACAAACCTTTGAAACAATGCTCAACCATCTTGCTTAGCCCCAGGAAGTTGGGAAAGACAGAATCAATCTAAGGGAACTGATTATTACTACTGTGGAATATGTTACAGAAATTAGAGTGAAGAGGTGATAGTTTCCCTAACTAGGTTTTCTTAACTAAATATTACCGGTTGTGAATTATTAGAACTGGTCATAGCCCATTTAAAAAGAAGCTGAATTAAGAATGAGGATTTTCATACATACTTCTATAATAGGGGTTCTGTTCTTTTACCCTTCTCCCCCCAGCAAATATGTTTTCTCTAAAATGGAAGAGGGCAGTAGATTTGGAGGATGAAAGAATTATTTCTACCCTTTTTTTTTTTTTTTTTTTTTGAGACAGAGTCTCTCTCTGTCACCCAGGCTGGAGTACAGTGGTGTGATCTCCACTCACTGCAACCTCCGCCTCCCAGGTTCAAGCGATTCTCTTGTCTCAGCCTCCCAAGTAGCTGGGACTACAGGTGCATACCACCACGCCTGGCTAATTTTTGTATTTTTAGTAGAGATGGGGTTTCACCATGTTGGCCACGATGGTCTTGATCTCCTGACCTCATGATCCACCCACCTCGGCCTCCCCTAAAAAGTATTTTTATGTCCTTTTGTAGTCACTTTCCCTCCTGGACCCTGAGCCCCAGGCAGTCACTAACTTGGTTTCTGTTACTATAATTTTGCCTTTTGTAGAATTTCATATAAACAGAATCTTGTATTATCTTTGGTGTTTGACTTCTTTCACTTAACATAATGACTTTGAGATTCATGCATGTTGAATTCCTGAGAAGTATTCCACAATTTGGGAATGCCACAGTTTGTTCACCCATTCAAAAATAGGACGTTTGGTTGTTTGCAATTTGGGGCTATTCAGTTTTTCATATCTTTACTGACACGTAGTATTGTCGATCTTTTTAACTTCAGCCATTCTAGTAAGTATGAAGTGGTATCTCACCTTGGTTTTTGTTTGCATTTCCCTGATGACTGGTGATGATTGAGGGTCTCTCTTCTTGTGCCTAGTTGGCATTTGTATGTTTTCTTTTGTAAAGTGTCTGTTCAGATCTTCTGCCCATTTTAAAACATCAGTTGTTTGTCTTACTGAGTTGTACTTAAAAGGACAAGCACTTTGGCAAATATGATCTCCCAGTCTATCTTGCCTTTTTATTTTCTTAATTGGTCTTTGGAAAAGTGAAAGTTTTTACTTCTGATGAAGTCAGCTTTATCAGTTTTTTCTTTTATGGTTTGGTTACCTACTGTTATTAACCATTTTTGGTTTGATGTGATTTTTTGTTTACTATATTACAGACTAAGGTACAGAGAAGCTTGGTAAATTGCCCAAGGCTATACAGTAAGTGGCAGAGCCAGGATTCAAATCCAGGTAGTCTTTCTTAAGTTATGAAACATAGCCCAGGCCGGGCGCGGTGGCTCACGCCTGTAATCTCAGCACTTTGGTAGTCGAGGCGGGCGGATCACGAGGTCAGGAGATCGAGACCATCCTGGCTAACACGGTGAAACCCTGTCTCTACTAAAAATACAAAAAGTTAGCTGGGCAAGGTGGCGGGCGTCTGTAGTCCCAGCTACTCGGGAGGCTGAGGCAGGAGAATGGCGTGAACCCCGGGGGGCGGAGCCTGCAGTGAGCTGAAATCGCGCCACTGCACTCCAGCCTGGGCAACAGCGAGACTCTGTCTAAAAAAAAAAAAAAAAAAAAATAGACCAAACCAGGTACAGAAATGAAGTAGGTCCTGGTTAGCAGTATTTATCGAGTGCCTGATATACAGTAGAAATTTTTCTTTTTTTTTTTTGAGACGGAGTCTCGCTCTCGCTCAGGCTGGAGTGCAGTGGCACGATCTCGGCTCACTGCAACCTCTGCCTCCCGGGTTCAAGTGATTCTCCTGCCTCAGCCTCCTGAGTAGCTGGGATTACAGGCATGCACCACCATGCCTGGCTAATTTTTATATTTTTAGTAGAGACGGGGTTTCACCACGTTGGCCAGGATGATCTCAATCTCCTGACCTCATGATCCGCCCGTCTTGGCCTCCCAAAGTGCTGGTATTACAGAGGTGAGCCACTGCACCCAGCCACAGTAGACATTCTTACCAGTAATGATATGTCGTAGTTAATAAGGTTTATCAAAAGCACTGGCGCTTATGTTTGCTCACCCGCACGCTCTCTCTCTCTCTCCCTCTCTCTCTTCCTCCTCCCTCTTTCTCTCTCTCTTTCTCTCCAGAGACTTGCTCTGTTATCAGGGCTGGAATGCAATGGCGCCATCATAACTCACTGCAGCATTGAACTCCTAGGCTTCAGTGATCCTCCTGCCTCAGCCTCCCAGAGTGCTGGGATTACAAGCATGAGTCACTACACTCAGCCAGTATATTCTTAATATCTGTTTACTTTTTTTTACATGCAGTTTAGGAGCATTCAGGAGATTTGTAAGGAAACTTTTAGGCTAAAATATTTGATTTTTCTAATTGTCCCCAAAAGTGTGAGCCAGAAAGACAGCAAACTTTAAGAAAGTACTTACTTTGGTTTTTCCTGGTACTTTGCGATAGAAGAGGAATGCTTCCAATTTCCACTGCTAAGTGGATATCAGGGAGGAGCTGATTTAGGCTGTGGAAAGCTGAGCAAATTTCTCACTCCATTTAAATTCGATATTACATCATGCCTTTGTTCTTTTTTTGAGTACAATGTTGTGGTGCTATAGTTCTTTGCAAAGAGTAATTAAAACATGACCCCTGCCTTCAAGTAGGTAACAATTTAGTCTGGCAGAGTTGATCCTTAAGGCTGTCCCAAGACAGATATGCTACCATATCTGTTTTCTTTCCCTGTTTTTTTTTTTTAAATTATAAGCCATGAAGGTGGGGAGAGATTATCCTGTGATTAGTTCTCTTAGTAGTTAGAGAAATGACAAAAATACAATGTAAAATAAGATATGAACACTTTAAAAGAGTCTTAAACATAAATTACTGTAATCTCAGCAGTTTGGGAGGCCAAGGCAGGAGGATCAGTTGAACCCACGGGTTCAAGACCAGCCTGGACAACATGGTGAAACCCCATCTCTACAAAAAATACAAAAATTAGCCAGGTGTGGTGGTGCACGCCTATAGTCCCAGCTTACTCAGGAGGCTGAGATGGGAGGATCACTGAAACCCAGGAGATCAAGGCTGCAGTGAGCTATGATCACACGCCTTCACTCCAGCCTGGGTGACAGAGCAAGACACTGACTCAAAACAAAATACATAAATTAATTTGTTTAATTTATGATTAGTTACTATTGGTAGGGAGTAGGGGTGATTATTAGAGCCCTTTTATAGCTATTTTAAAATAAAACTAGGCCAGGTGTGGTGGCTCATGCCTGTAATGCTGGCACTTTGGGAGGCTGAGGCGGGCAGATCACCCGAGTTTAGAAGTTCAAGACCAGCCTGGCCAACATAGTGAAATCCCGTCTCTACTACAAATACAAAAATTAGCCAGTGTGGTGGCACGCGCCTGTAGTCCCAGCTACTAGGGAGGCTGAGGCAGGAGAATCACTTGAGCCCGGGAGTGGAGGTTGCAGTAAGCCAAGATTGTGCCATTGCACTCCAGCCTGGGTGACAGAGCGAGACTCCGTCTCAAAAAAACAAAAACAAAACCTAAAATATATGAGGAAAAAGTATACAGGAAACATAATTTGCTTTATTTAGTATAAAAAGAAGAAAGGATGTCTGTATTATCTATTATATGAGGTTTTTCTTATTTTTAACATAAAAATTAGCAGAATATGCAAGTAGTTAAAATAGAGATCAGAAATTGGTACTAAGTCCTAGGAATCCCTCAAGGAAGGTGAAGCAGGAATGAATCAGATGCATTTTTATTACCTGAAGCTTATTAGTGATTAACCTTAAGTGTTTGTCAACTTTTATATTTTGAAAGGAAATCTTTTACAGTTAAAATATTTACCTTTCTTGTTCTCCTTTTCTACTCCCATATGAAAAAGTAATTTTTTTTCTGTATGATATGGTGTAGCTTTCATCCTATAGTGTGTTCAAGATGCTCATATTCAAATGTAAACGTACATTTAAAAGGTATTGATTTTTCAACAAGGGTGCCAAGACCATTCAGTGGGAGAAAGAACAGTCTTTTCAACAAATGCTGTTGGAAAAGCTAGATACCCACATGTAAAAGAATGAAATTGGGTCCTTATCTTACACCATCTGCAAAAATTAACTCAAAATGGATCAAAGACCTAAACGCAAGATCTAAACCTATAAAACTCCCATAAGAATATGGAGGAAGGCCGGGCACAGTGGCTCACACCTATAATGCCAGCACCTTGGGAGGCTGAGGCGGGCGGATCACCTGAGGTTAGGAATTCAAGACCAGCCCTGACCAATATGGTGAAACCCCGTCTCTACTTAAAAAAAAAAAAAAAAAAATTAGCTGGGCGTGGTGGCGCATGCCTGTAATCCCAGCTACTTGGGAAGCAGAGGCAGCAGAATCACTTGAACCCGGGAGGCAGAGGTTGCAGTGAGCCAAGATCACACCATTGCACTCCAGCCTAGGCAACAAGAACAAAACTATGTCTCAAAAAAAAGAAAAAAGAAAAGATAAAGCATATGGAGGAAAGGCTTCATGACATTGGATTTTGCAGTGGTTTCTTGGCATGACATCAAAAGTACAGGCAACAAAAGTAAAACAATTAAACATAAATTACTGTACATCATAAATTAAGCATAAATTAGAATACATCAAAATTAAAAACTTTTGTGCATCAAACAGTAACAGAATGAAAGGCAGCCTATAGAATGGGAGAAAAATGTTTGCAAATCTTATATCTGATAAGGGGTTAATACCCAGAATACAAAAACAACTCCTATAACTCAACAAAAACAACGAAATAGCCCAATTTAAAAATGGGTAAAGGACCAGTTGCAATGGCCATACCTGTAATCCCAGCATTTTGGGAGACCTAGGTGGGAGGATCACTTAGAGGCCAGGAGTTCAAGAACAGTCTGGGCAACATAGCGATACCCTGTCTCTAAAAACTTTTTAAAAACTGGGCAAAGGACTTGAAATTTCTCCAGAGAAGATATAAAAATGGACAACAAGCATATGAAAAGATGTTCAACATCACTAATCATTAGGGAAATGCAAGTCAAAACCACAGTGAAGTATCACCCTTATACCAGTTAGAATGGGTACTATTAAAAAAGAGAAAACAACAAGTGTTGATGAGGATGTAGAGACATTGGAACGCTTATGCACTGTTGGTGGGAATGTAAAATAGTGCAGCTGCTATGGAAAACGGTATGGAAGTTCCTCAAAAAATTAAAAATAGTTACCATGTTGATCTAGCAATTCTACTCGTGGGCATATAACCAACAGAATTGAAAGCAGGGTCTTGAAGAGATATTTGTACCCTCATATTTGTAGCAGCATTATTAACAGCAACCAAAAGGTGGAAGCAACTCAAGTGTCCTTCAATAGATGAATAGATAAACAAAATGTGATATAAACGTACAGTGGAATATTTACGTTTTAAAGAAAAATTCTGGCAGGTGCTACAACATGAATGAACCTTGAGGGCGTTATACTAAGTGAAGTAATCCAGTGACAAAAAGACAAGTACTGTCTGATTCCACTTATATAAGTTATCTATCTAGAGTAGTCAAATTCATAAAAACAAAGTAGAATAGAAGTTGCCAAAGATTAGGGAAGGAGGAAATGTTTAATGGGTATAAAATTTTAGTTTTGCAAGACGAAAAAGTTCTGGAGATTGGTTGCACAACAATGTGAATATACTTAAAAATAGTGAACTGTGCACTTTAAAATACCTAAGGTGGTAAATTCTTTTTTTTTCCCCACGATTAAGCGTTTTGTTTTTTTTTTTAACTCAAGGAGAAAACATTAGTCAGAATGTTCTGAAGTGGTCACTATAGTCTTTACTGTAAATGAAAGTGTTAAGTGATTAAAATGTTGTATCTTAAAATATGTTATATAATTTTTTAAAACCAGAAAAAAGTGTAACATTACAGAAGGAAGAAAAAGTATAATGCATTGCTTTTATACTGGGCTTTGTACGCTTTTAAACTTTTTCACCTGCCTATAGTTACATACATATAAAAAGCGTTTAAATTGAGTAATAGCTATATTACACATTTGTATACATATACTTGTTTTATATTTTATTACAAATGGAATAAGACTCCTGAAATTGATAAATTGTGTATAAGCTAGTAAAATTGAAGCCCAGATCAAGTGTAAGAATAAATTGACGTGTCCAGGCACGGTGGCTCACGCCTGTAATCCCAGCACTTTGGGAGGCCGAGGCGGGCAGATCACGAGGTCGGGAGATTGAGACCATCCTGGCTAACATGATGAAACTCCGTCTCTACTAAAAATACAAAAAATTAGCCAGGCGTGGTGGTGGGCGCCTGTAGTCCCAGCTACTTGGGAGGCTGAGGCAGGAGAATGGCGTGAACCCGGGAAGTGGAGCTTGTGGTGAGCAGAGATTATGCCACTGCACCCCAGCCTGGGTGACAAAGTGAGACTCTGTCTCAAAAA